>NC_134878.1:7507794-7512794 GCF_041734735.1 Babylonia areolata | reverse complement strand
GTGCACGCACGCAGAAGATCAAATACGCAAGTTAACTCACTCAGTAAGGCCAGTCCTCTCTTCTCCTCTACACGGACCCCTCGGATGTCCAGTGGGTGTCTGAATGACCCAACCTTCAGCTTCCGTCGTCAGAATCGTTTGTATTCTTTGTCAACATTCACCTCTTCAGTATAAGTGCCTTCCGCTTGCAATATTTTGATGATGGTAATTGGGGTGAAACGCTGTTAACGTCGTCTCTTTCGCCGTTCGAATGGAGAGAGTTAAAGATCCTGTATTCCATGTCGGCGTTCGGTTGGTTATGGAGAAAAAAAAAACACAAAAAAACAAACATACCCAGCATGCACATCCCTGAAAACGGAGTATAGCTGCCTGCATGGCAGGGTAAAAGAACAAGCGGAGCGGTGGCTTAGTGCTTACGCACCCGACTAGGTAGCGACTGTGTTTGGGTTCCAGTCCGGGATACAGGCCAGGTTTTGGGGGGTTTCCTTTTTTGTTTTTTTTTGGTGGTGTGTTGTTTTTTAACTCCACCTTTATCCACTAGACTTTTGTAGCGGCGGTCTGTGGGCTCTCGTGAGAGGATATAAACTCAGGGCAAAGGTGGTAGTATGCACGTAGCGCACGTGAAAGAACCCACGACAAGTAGAAAAAAATAAAACAAGTATACTTGCAGACATAGCTTTTTTTGTGTGTGCTTTTCTTTAAAAAGGGAGAGCAGGTCGAATTTCACACAGAGAAATCTGTTGTGACAAACAAGCATTTTAATACAATATAATGATGCACTACACCACAATACAATAACACACACACACACACATACACACACGTACACACACTTGCCCCCCCCCCCCCCCCCCCCGGCCCCCATTTCTACAGCTTACCCCACTCCCACCCCCAAACACCCATTACCCATTACACTCGCGAAATGTGTTCGCGCATAGATGTTCACGTGAGAGAAGCTTTATAACTATGAATATGATTATTATTCATAAAACATGAATAAATTTGTTTAACTTTTTTTTCTTATATATATATATATATATATATATATATATATATATATATATATATATATATATATGTACATGCAAAAACAATTATAACGTCTTTCGGGGCATGGTAAGCTAAAGCACAGGACAGGATGGAGGTGTTTACACGTACACTCGAATGATAACGATAACGATTAACTAGCACACACACACACACACACACACACACACACACACCAAAGCCCGCACTCACTTATATATATATATACCTCCTACGCAAGATCCCCCGTTTTCTTTGACGTATTACCTCAAAAAGAGGAGGTGTGTTTTGTCAGAAGCGAGGCTCGCACCACCGATAAAAAACAACGAGTAGTGACTGACGCAAGGAGCGTTACTATGGGGTGCGGTTTTTGGCATGAATACGCTAAGAGTATCGCCTCTATCATTATCCATAGAAAACAGAATAAAACAGATTTTTCTCGCACAGAAGTGAGGAAACTATATATGGAAAAGGAGAAAAGTGCACCCAGAGAGTGAGAGAGAGAAAGAGAACGAACGAACGAATGAACGAAGTTTTTTGGGGTTTTATGTTTGTTTGTTTGTTTTTTTGGTGTGTTTTTTTTTTTAATCAATGGAAGTGGAATAAGCATACATGTGTTGTTGTCGTTGTTGTTGTTGTTTTTAATCCAGCCCTCGCGGCAAAGAGAAAATGAAAATGAATCAACATTATTCACAAAGTAACAAAGAGAGCTGTAGAAGCAAGGACATGGCATTCACATATACATTTAAACATGCACATGTACATAATCCTGATACAAACTTTGTATCATGAGATTGAAAATGACAACAACAAAAATCAATAAAAACAAAAACAAAAACAAACAAGAAGTATGTAGGACACTGATTGTGGTTGTATATTATCAAGTATTGCAATAGCGGTTTTGACAGACAACTAAGCTACGTGTACATTGATATAATCAAGAGAGAGAAGGGGGGAGAGAGAGACAGACAGACAGACAGAGAGGGAGAGAGAGGAAGGGAGAAAGAGAGGCAAGAGGAGAGAGAAAGAAATGGTTCGCCTCTCCCGCACCCTGATTCTGTGCCAGTGTTTGCGATCGTGGGTAGGTGTTTGTGATGTGTGATGGGATTTCTTTAAATGCGAATATGTGAAATGCTTTTATTTGAGAACATACTATGTTTATTACTCTTGTTTAATCAAGTAATCCGCGTGTGTGGGGTGGGTGGGTGCGGGTGTGTGCTGATTATCTGGTTGCGGTTTTCCGCAATTTATCTTTATTCTTATCTTATCTGTCTATTACAATCAATGTGCAGTATAGTAGGCTATGCTTATAATATCAATTCTTTCTGTTTTTACATTAAGAATACTAATTATTACCTGCAGTATGTGGATGTATGTATGAAACGGTGTATGTGATAATTTTTTTTACATTTGTATCTTCGTAATATTCGTAAAAGGTGTTGTTGACATTTTACAGTTATGGTCCCCATGTTGTTTACTTGTCTATGTTGTGATAATGCACCTGACCAAATCTCTCAAGTTGGAGATAATAAAGTTATTCTTATCTTTTCTTATCTTATCTTCTTTCTCTCTTTTTCCCCCCTCACTCCCTTCCTCTATATTTACTTCTTCTTCCTCTCTTCAACACAATTTATACTTCATTTCATTATCTATCTGCTTACTTATATATATATATATATATATATATATATATATATATATATATATATATATATATATATATATATATATTATTCGTATAAATTCATTTCATCATTTATTTATCTATTCATTCATTTATTTATCTATTTATGTATTTACTTATTTATTTATTTATCTATTTAATATGTATTTATTTACTTATGTATTTATTTATTTACTTATTTACCCATTTATTTATTCATTATTTCAACGATGTATCCATTTATTTGTTTATGCACTTTTCTTTTTCTCCCCCCGTCCCCCCTCAAGCGTATATGGATTTGTCCGAACGCAGTGACACCTCCTTGAGTAACTGAACTGAACTGAACTGAACTGAAACACGGCCATCGTCTTCTTCTTTCTCACCCTCTTCTTCTTCTTCTTCTTCTTCTTCTTCTTCTTCTTCTTCTTCTGTCTCTCCTCCTTCACAAGCGTCGTATTCCTCCTCCTCTCCCACCTCCTCCTACTCTTCCTCCTCCTTCTTCTTCTTCTTCTTCTCCCACTGCCTTTCACAACCAATCCCACAGAACCTTTGCTCGCGAGTGAAGATAAAACGAAAGTGTACACTCGTTGACTCTATTTGCATGTTTCAAGTGGCGATATCTCCAGTGTTGCCAACGTTTAAATCTTTGTTCCTTTGAGAATCGAGTAGATTATATTTTTTTCCCTTTCCTCTCACCGTGCATATAAACACACACACACACACACACACACACACACACACACACACACGCATGTGCCACTCCTGTCAACCCTGTCTCTCGTCTCTCGCAGCATTATTTTCTTCATTATAATTCCACCAGTCGCCAACTGGTGCAGTCAAACATTTCAACGTGACCTCCGCATTAAAGATACAACTCTTTTATATATATATATATATATATATATATATATATATATATATCTTTAATGCGGAGGTCACGTTATAATGTTGACGCTGTATCATTAGTTCAAACATCAGTGCTTCTGCTGTACATTCCCCATTCTCTCTCTCTCTCTCTCTCTCTCTCTCTCTCTATCTATCTATCTATCTCTCTCTCTCTCTCTCTCTCTCTCTCTCTCTCTCTCTATTTTGTTGTGATTTGTACCTTCAATGTCACTAGATCTTTACAGCTAACGACATTAAACATTTCAGTGTTCAGTGTTCTCTCTCTCTCTGTATATATATATATATATATATATATATATATATATGTATATATATATATATATATATATATTACACCTTCCTCCCTCCCTCCCCTCTCTCTCTATCTCCCTCCTCTCTCTTTCTCTACCTTTCTCCCTCCCCCTCCCTTTCTCTATTTCTTATCTCTCTCTCTCCACCCTCCCCCCCTCTCTCTCTCTCTCTTCTCACACACACACAATATGAATATGAAAGGAATACTTTGCATTCAAAATGTCACATGTTCCCATGGTTTTCTTTTTCTTTTCCTTTTCATTCAGTCTCGCATGAATTCTATGTGACTTTCCGATGTTCGTTTGCTCTGCTCAGGACAGGGTGGGTGGGGGGATCTAGGTGTGTGTGTGTGGGGGGGGGCGGGGCGAGGGGTTTGGAAGGGTGCAGGTGGGAAAGGGGAGGGGGAGGGGGTGACCGGGAAGTGAGGAGGCTGGTTGCTGTGATCGTGACACACGTGTTTTTCTTCTTCTTCTTCTTCTTCTTCTTTCATTGCTTTGTTATGTTAACTCTCTCCATACGAACGGCGAAAGAGACGACGTTAACAGCGTTTCACCACAATTACCATCATCAAAATATTGCAAGCGGAAGGCTCTTATACTGAAGATGTGAATGTTGGCAAAGAGTACCACAATTCTGACGACGGAAGCTAAAGGCTGGGTCATTCAGACACCCACTGGACATCCGAGGGGTCTGTGTAGAGGAGAAGAGAGGACTGGCCGTACTGAGTGAGTTAAACGGACTATTCCAGTAACTGTTTTCATCCATCGTTATCGGGTTTTGTTGTTGTTGTTGTTCTTGTTTTTGTTTTTTGTTGTTGTTTTTTATGTTTTGTTCTTTTGTCATTTTATTTCTTTATTTCTTTTTTTGTGTGTGTGTGTGTGTCGTTAAGTGGGCAGAAGTGTAAAAAAAACGCCTTAACTTTGCCCAATTCTTTATCCATTAAAGATTCAATCCTGAATAAAGATTCAATTAATCAATCAGTCCTTCTTCTTCTTCTTCTTCTTCTTCTTCTTCTTCTTCTTCTTCTTCTTCTTCTTCTTCTTCTTCTTCTTCTTCTTCTTCTTCTTCTTCTTCTACTGACTTTTTTCTCAGTTTGTTTCTTTCGCTTTAGTGC
>NC_134878.1:7500294-7502794 GCF_041734735.1 Babylonia areolata | reverse complement strand
AGAGAGCTATTTTACAATCAAAAGCGAACTGTCCCTTCGTCCAATGTCGAACCTTCTCCCGTCACAACACAGCTATTTCACCAACTCTCGTATCAATCAGTCAATCAATCTATCAATATCCGAAGTGTCTACCGTATCAGTTTTCGAACTCAGGACCCGTAGCTGAATATCAGGGACGCTTTTTATGGAACCACCTTTAGACGAGAGCCGTTTCAACATATGCCGAGTCCGTAACACACGACGTGAGTGTACCCGTTTGGAAATCACAAACAGCTCGACCGCCCTGACACAGTTGCTTTCTTTGCTCTCAGTATGTCGTCGTGATCATAAGCCTTCCAGTGATGATTAAGACGGACGTGTCACCTAAAAAGAAGAAGAGGAAGAAGAAGAAGAAGAGAATAGAAAAGAAAAAGAAGACCAAACATACTATTAAAACCACGCAGCGGGACTGTTGCTTTTCCTTTCTCACAATCTTGGAGGGGTTAAGCAAACATGAATGTGTCACACATTTTGAATTAAAAGAAAAAAAAGAAAAGAAAAAAAGAAAGAAAGAACACAAAAAAATTAAAACCACGCAGCTACGCCGCGGCCATATTGATAATAATTATGGTCAGGGTACAGGGTCTTCATCTTTACTGGGCAGTTTCAGTTTCAGTTTCAGTAGCTCAAGAAGGCGTCACTGCGTTCGGACAAATCCATATACGCTACACCACATCTGCCAAGCAGATGCCTGACCAGCAGCATAACCCAACGCGCTTAGTCAGGCCTTGAGAAAAAATAAATAAAATAAAATAAAATAAAGGTGAATAAATAATAGATAAGCTTACATAAATAAATAATAATTATAATATAAAAAAAGGTAGTGTGTGTGTGTGTGTGTGTGTGTGTGTGTGTGTGCACCACGTGAGAAGTATCAACAACTTGGTGCACGGGTGAATATTGTCGCACTCTCAGTGAAAGCCCCCCCCCCCCCCCCCCCCCCCCCCCCCCCCCCCGGCGCTTTTGGGGGCACGAGTTCACTGCAGCTAGGCGGAGGAATTGAAGTGCTCCTGCCAGGGCGCACTCGAGAAATATTACTGGGCAAAGAAGAAGAAGAAGAAGAAGAAGAAGACCATCCCTGGACTGATGAGATGAATGGGGTAGGAGATGGCGGACAGAGGCGTGTGTGCGTGGGAGGGTGAGTGTGGAAAGGATGTCACAAGCTTTCACTGAGAGTGCGACAATATATATTCACCCGTGCAGCAAGTTGTTGATACTTCTCACGTGGTGCACACCACACACACACACACACACACACACACACACACTGGGGAGCATTTCTGCTGTTTGGGTTGGGGTTGTGTTTTTTGTTTGTTTGTTTGTTTTTGTTTTTTCTCCCCTGCTCTTTTCAATCCTTTCTTCTTCTTTCTTTTCTTTCTGCACGAGGTTAAAAACGGGGTGTGCCATTGAACTCTCGGATCCCTATTTCCCCGACAGTCCCCCCCCAAGGAATGTTAAGGAGGATGGGGGGTGGTGGGAAGGGGGGGGGTAGAGGGAGGGAGGGGGTTCGTCCTTTATTCCGACTGCATACAACACTAAAAGAGGGCTAGGTGTGCTAGGAAAGAGTGAGGGTGGAAATGGAGTGGGGAGGGGGAGAGGGTTGGGTGCTTGGTACGGGTCGAAGAAGTAGCGACAACGTTTTGCTTCTTCACGAAGAGATTTGGACGCACCGAAAGCAGTTTTAAAAACGGCTTAAGAAGGTCGGGGGAAGGGAGGGGGGGGGGGGGGGGGGTTCCGGGTTGGGTGCACAAGTTCACTGCAGCTGGGCGGAGGAATTGTTGAAGTGCTTCTGCCAGGGCGCACTCGAGAAATAATTCGGCATGAACAACTG
This sequence comes from Babylonia areolata, assembly GCF_041734735.1. Lineage (NCBI taxonomy): Eukaryota > Metazoa > Mollusca > Gastropoda > Neogastropoda > Buccinidae > Babylonia > Babylonia areolata. The sequence goes on along the minus strand of NC_134878.1, from coordinate 7,500,924 downwards.
AACGGCAGATTGAGCCAGAACAACAGACGCACAAAGCAGCCCCGACAGGACACACAAATGCTTTTCCTCTCCCTCCCCCCCTCCCCCGCCCCCCGCCTTCCCCCATCCCCCATAATTCCTCCACCCCCGCACCTCTGCTTGAGAGACTGTACTCTAAGAACTCGAAGATTGTCCGTTTTCTTGGAGTCTAAACCGCCAGGCGTGCAACAATGGGGAGTATGCCTGCTTGTTGATCTTTTCACACACACACCCCAACCCCCTCAGAACCTCCATCCCCTCACACACACACACACACACACACACACACACTGTTCGTTGAGAGCTGAGAACCGACAATCACAGCGGACCACCTAGGCTAGTCCAACGTCTTACCTATGACACTGTTTGCATTCGATGGACATGAGCAAAGACATTCTGAGTGAAAACATTTGCCAGGAGAGGGATTACGCGAACACACAACAGGGAGTTTAACCGGCGACAACTACCTGCTAAAAACCGAAGCAAAGGAAAGCTGTGTGTTGTGTCCGAGAGACCGAGAGAGCGAGCGCCAGTTTAAAGTTGAACAACGAGAGACTAACGGCTAAATTTCCGTCATTCGCGTGTCATCCCGGACGGTGGAGATACCTTTCG
>NC_134878.1:7490294-7495294 GCF_041734735.1 Babylonia areolata | reverse complement strand
GAGGGAAGGGAAAGGAGGGAGGGAGGGGGGAGTGGGTGGGTGGGAAAGGCACTCTCAATGAAAGGAGAGGGGTAGAGAGGGTGGGGGAGGGGTGGGGGAGGGGAGGGAAGGCAAAGGGCAGGGTGAAAGGGGGAGGGGAGTTGGACACGCGTGGATGGCCACCACTGGCAAAAAAAAAAAAATTAAAAAAAAAAAAATCACAAGCTTTTGAAGAAACACTGATGTACGTGTATGCATACATAACAACATGTCAGGCTGTTTCTGCTTCTAGAAAAAAAAAAGGGGGGGGGAGGAGGACGGGGGGGAGGGGAGAGGGGGGAGGAGGGGGGAGGGGAGAGGGGGGAGGAGGGGGTAGAAGGGGAAGGGTAATCTGAACGAGTCAGTCATGTATGTTTTGCTAATAGTTCAGTTTCTTTTTCTTTTCTTTTTTTTTTACTCTCTTCTTATTCTTATTATTCATTTTTATTTCATCTTGTTTTCCCTTCTTATTCTTATTCATTTTTTTTTTTATTTCATCTTGTTTTCCTAAGTCTGCTTTCTCAGACTCGGGGGGGGTGCGCGTGCACGGGTACATCCCCGTACACTAGAACAGCTGCAGATTACAGCAAACATGAACATCTCATCACACAACATCCATCAGCCAGTCAATCTTCAGTGCGAAACAAGAGCAATCGACTCCACATTATAGCACACAACATCAAACACCAATCAAACATCTCCAATGCAAAACTAGAGCAAGTCAACTTCCTCACGAAGTCGTTTTTTAAATAAAAAAGAAAGAAAAAAAAAAAAGATGTTCTGATACTTTTAGAATGCTTTGCATAACAACAAAGAAAATGTTTCGGACCAAACATCAGTGAAAGAGAGAGAGAGAGAGAGAGAGAGAGAGAGAGAGAGAGAGAGAGAGAGAGAAGAAGAAGAAGAAGGGGGAGGGATTGGAGGAAGAAGAAGAGATGCCATAAAACTGAAATGTCTCGATGAATGTGTTGTTGTTGATTTTTCATACGCGCTTACAATACTAGGTAAAATTACGGCCCAACACTCGGCTTATATCACAGATTGACATAAGTTTACATTTGGGCCAACAGCAAAGTGAGAGCTGTATTATCAGTGGTTTCTCCAGGCAATGGGAAATCATTTACAGCTTAGTCTTTTGTGAAGGACTATGACTCTCAAACTAGGAGGCAAAATTGCACTGGCTCTTAGTGCTGCAGCCTTGTGGGCTGGTTGGCCTTTGGGAACCATCCCAACGCCGACTGTCCTAAAACCCTTTTGGCCGAGAGAGTGGGGATGTAACGTGGGCAAGACACTCTCCACTATAATCAAATTCTGGCCCAAATAGTCGGAACAGCAGTTGCCTCCTCTGCTGTTCTGATGGTCATAGTCGGACACCGATAGACTATCATATATATATATATATATATATATATATATATATATATATATATATACTAGGTAAAATTAGAGAGGGGGGGGGGGGGAGACGGGAGGGATGAAAGACAAGCACGAATGTAAATTGTTTTTTCTCTCTCTTTTTTCTTTTTCTTTCATGTATGACTTCTTTTTTTTTCTTCTTTTTTTTCGTTTCCTTTTCTTTTCTTTCTTCTTTATTCTGTATAAAACAATGTTATGTTGTTTTCCTGATTTTTCAATCATTACAATTTTTTTTTTTTTTTTTTTTTTTGTATGTTTTAAATAATGTTAAACTCGAATCAAAATGTTTATTTAGAAGAAAAAAAAATAACAGAACAAATAAAGAAAAAACATGTTCTATGAGCTTCTGTGACAAAGACAACACACACACACACACACACACACACACACACACACACACAAATAAACAAATAAACAAACATGCATATATAGATAGATAGATAGATAGACAGACAGACAGATAAATTGATAGATAAACAGGCAGGCAGAAAGATATCATAATGTGATAAGCAAATATTATGGTGACATTTAAAAAAAAAAAGAGAGAGATAAAAAAAAAGGGGGTAAATGGAGGGTGTGTGTGTGTGTGTGTGTGTGTGTGTGTGTGTGTGTGTGTGTGTGTGTGTGTGTGTGTGTGTGTGTGTGTGTGTTTACAAGTGTCTGTGTGTGTGCACTAGCGCGCGTGTCCGCGTATGTATGTATGTATGTGTGTCTACATCATGCGTGTGTATTCTTGTGCTGTGTGTAGACCTGTGTGTGGGTGGGTAGGTGGGTGGGGTAGGTGAAAAGGGCGTTGGAAGCGAAATGAGTTAGGGGTGGCATGAACAAAAGGGGGGGTGGGGTGGAGGGGGGAGGGCAGACGACTAGCGTGGGTGTGGGTGTGGCTTAGGCACTTGCCTTTAAGAAGAAGAAGAGAGAAGAAAAAAAAAAGCCTTGTTCACAAAGGTAATTTCAGTTTTGCTGACTGAGTCACGGGCATACACGCACTTTGCGTGGGTGTGCATGCAATTCTCCTGGTATCAGTGTGTATACATACCTACCTACGTGCGGTGCAAACACAGACCTACCAAAACTCGAGCGACTTGGTATCAATCAATCAATCAATCAATCAATCAAAAACACTTTATTAATCCACATGGAAATTAAGTTGTTCAATCACAGGCTCATTGTAAACACTGGCATAAAATCATCATGCGCAACATAAGAAGAGACTAAAACTAGTCAAATAAGAATTCCCAATAGCTGACGATATACTAACACCCCACCCCCGCCCCCCTCCCCCCCCACACACACACATACTCATGTTAAGACAATAGGGTATTGCACAATAATATTAACAAATGTAAAAACATCCAACAAAAAAAGGCTATAAGATTACTAAAAATGACATGCGCGCACGCACGCACACCCCCCCCCCACACACACACACACACACATGCACACACACACACACACACACACACACACACACACACGTTAACACCATAAGGTATTGTACAACAATACATGAATAAAAACATCAAGGGAATAAATCGTATATATAAGTAAAATGCACCCACACCAAGATCTTCTTATTGTACGGAAGGGACAAGAGTTTGGTTCACACACGGTGCTGCAATAACTAATGCTGGAAGCGTAGGTGCAAAAAAAAAAAAGAAAAAAAAGAAAAACAAACAGAATTAATGATGTGTAAGTCAAGACGGCGGCTATAATGTCGTTAAAATAAAGCGATATTACGCACTGCGTTAAAACACACACACACACACACACACACACACACACACACACACACACACACACACACACACACACACACACACACACACACACACACAAAAGAACCCACGTCATCGCGATCTGTCAAATGCGTCGAATTTCACAAGGAATAATTATTTGCGAGTCTTCTTGCTCAAGAAATTCAAACAAGTAAACCAGTTCTTTTGCGTTACATGAAATTAGTAATTAGTTACACGTGCGAGCGTATTGGCGAGCGCGCGCGCGCACGCACACACACACACACACACACACACACACACACACACACACACGCACGCACGCACGCACGCACCCACGCACGCACAAAACACACACACACACACACACTCTCTCTCTGTCTCTCTCTCTGTCTCTCTGTCTCTGTCTCTGTCTCTGTCTCTCTCTCTCTCTCTCACCCGACACCCCACACCCCACCTTTCGAACAAAGCTAAACATGGAAATGCCGAAAAACTGCTACCCTCTCAGTTTCCACGCAGGGCGCTTTGGAGACAACCTGTGCAATGAATTTCGTGGTTATTCCCCTTGGCTCATGCTCTCTCTCTCTCTCTCTCTCTCTCTCTCTCTCTCTCTCTCTCTCTCTCTCTCTCTCTCTCTCTCTCTGTCTCTGTCTCAGTCTGTCTCTCTGTTTCTGTCTCTGTGCCTCAGTCTCAGTCTCTGTCTCTGTCTCTGCCTGTCTGCCTGTCTGTCTGTCTGTCTGTCTCTCTCTCTCTCTCTCTCTCTCTCTCTCTCTCTGTCTCAGTCTGTCTGTCTGCCTGTCTGTCTGTCTGTCTGTCTCTGTCTCTGTGCCTCAGTCTCTGTCTCTGTCTCTGCCTGTCTGTCTGTCTGTCTGTCTGTCTGTCTCTGTCTCTGCCTGTCTGTCTGTCTCTCTGTATCTGTCTCTGTGCCTCAGTCTCTGTCTCTGTCTGTCTGTCTGTCTCTGTGCCTCAGTCTCTGTCTCTGTCTGTCTGTCTGTCTGTCTGTCTGTCTGTCTCTCTGTATCTGTCTCTGTGCCTCAGTCTCTGTCTCTGTCTGTCTGTCTGTCTGTCTGTCTGTCTCTCTCTCTCTCTCTCTCTCTCTCTCTCTCTCTCTGTGTGTTAACAGGTCGATCTCTGTCTAGATGTCAGTCTGTCTGTGGGTCTGTCGAGCTTTGACAATGGGGTAGGGAGTTTTATGTGTGTAAAGCGCAAACGAAAAACACAAGTTTCAGTTTCAAGGAGTGGTCAGTGAACGGTCTAATCCATTATACATCTACACGTGCTGAATGGGCGAAAAAAAAAAAAAAATAGTGGTAAGCGGTGAAAAAAAAAAAGTTTGACCATAGCGCTGGTCATGCCTTGAGAGTTCACCAAAATATTTCAGGAATGAAAAATTGACAACAACAAAAAAAAAGACGACAGCTGGGAAATAATTATGATGTTAAGTAAACTTATTTCATAAAATTGTTACGTCTAACCATGACAGTGCGCTATACAAATGCGTCATCATTATGATTATTTTGATTATGACGATGATTATTATTATCATTATTATCATTTTCATCGTCATTATTAATGTTATAATTATTAGTATTGCTGTTGTCGTTATTATTATTATCATTATTATTATTATTATTATTGTTGTTGTTGTTGTTGTTAGCATCATCATCATAATCATCATTATTATGTGGAGTGATGGCCTAGAGGTAACGCATCCGCTTAGGAAGCGAGAGAATCTGAGCGCGCTGGTTCGAATCACGGCTCAGCCGCCGATATTTTCTCCCCCTCCACTAGATCTTGAGTGGTGGTCTGGACGCTAGTCATTCTGATGAGACG
>NC_134878.1:7482794-7485294 GCF_041734735.1 Babylonia areolata | reverse complement strand
TTTTTCACTTTATTACTGAACTGAAGTCAACTCTTTCTCGGTCTGTCTGATATAAGAGAGCACACAACAAACACAGTCGAAAACAAAAAAAAACGCCATATGAATTTTTTTTCATAATTTTAACCACTACTTTACTATTAACTGTTCCTGGGACTCTTAATTCCACTACCGTTCCCATGTCCGACCACCCACGTTGATCACTACCTCCCTTTTTTTTTTTAGGGGCCCGGTGTTATGCCCTAGAATGACACACCGGCCCCCTACCCCAATTCAACTCCACGGAGTCATTCTGGAGATGGTCTGAAATGAACCCCCACATTATATTACTGATGAGAAAAAAAGATTAAAAAATGAATAAAAGATAGAACCCACAGTAAATCAGCGAAAACACGCCATAGAGAGTCAATGTGAAGCTGCGATCTTTTCGAAAACCCCAACACTCATTCAGGGTAAAATACCGTATTCCCCCCCCTCCCCCCCCTCCCTCCCCCCGCCCCCCCCCCCCCCCCCCCCCCCCCCCCCACCCCCTTTTTTTTTCCTTTTACTCTTTTTCCTTTTATTATTTTTTACAACCCCACACGAACACGAGTGGAGTGTATCGAGGAACAGCTGAAAACCATCACCATGGAGGTGATACACTTTGGGTACATCTTTTGGGGTCTGTGGGGAGATGGCAATGAAGTCATTCCAGTTCTGCCCCAAAATGACTCTCACCCCTACCCCCACCCCCACCCCACCCCATCCCCTCCCTCAAGATCTGTCTTGATACTGATTTTTTTTTTTTTTCCATTCAGTTTCAGTTTCATTAAAAGAGTGCTATAACACACTTTAACTCTCCTCTACACAGACACCTCGGATGTCCTGCGAGTGTCCGAATGACCCAACCTTTAGCTTCCGTCGTCAGAATTGTGGTACTCTTTGTCAACATTCACCTCTTCAGTATAAGAGCCTTCCGCTTGCAATATTTTGATGATGGTAACTGGGGTGAAACGCTGTTAACGTCGTCTCTTTCGCCGTTCGTATGGAAAGAGTTAAAAGGAGTTGATTATATGGCGATGCGCCGATGCGGCTGAATTGAAATAATACCCCCCTCCCTCCTCCTCTCTCCCCCCCCGACCCCCCCCCCCCCCCCCCACCCCCCCACCCCACCCCCCCAAAAAAAGTCCAGAAATAACTCCATGGGGGCGCGGAGAAGAGAGGCGGAGGGGGAGGTTCTTGGTGCCTGGTGTCGATTCCAGGTGTATGTATACACCGGAACGTGAATAAACAGAAGGATATTACGCCTGGAGATAGGAACTTTCAGAAATATCGATGTATGGATTAGTCTGAAGATTTTCTCCACCGCCCCCTCATCCTCCCCCACCCCACCACCACCACCACACACACACACACACACACAATCTCGCGAACATCAAAGCGGGCTGGACTAGAGGAAGGGGAGTGAGGGGGGAAGGGAGGGGAGTCAGGGTGGATGAGGAAGGGTGGTGGGGTGGTGGGGTGGTGGTGGTGGTGGTGGTGGCGGAGAGGGTGTGTATGGGTGGCGGAGTTACAAAAACGAATGCTTACGCTAGCTCTGTGTGTGTGTGTTCATCTGTTTGTGCGTGTGTATGTGTGCGTGTTTGTGCGTGTGTGTGCGCGTGCTTGTGTGTGTGTGTGTGTTTGTTTATATGTGGGGGGAGGAGAGGGGGATATGTGTATGCGTGTGTGTGTGTGTGCGTGTGTGGGTATGTGTGTGCGTGTTTGTGCGTGTGTGTGTGTGTGTGTGTGTGTGCGTGTGTGGGTATGTGTGTGCGTGTTTGTGCGTGTGTGTGTGTGTGTGCGTGTGCGTGTGTGTGTGTGTGTGTGTGTGTGTGTGCGTGTGTCGGTATGTGTGTGCGTGTTTGTGCGAGCGTGTGTGTGTGTTTTTTTGTGTGTGTGCGCGCGCGCGCGTGTGTGTGTGTGTGTGTGTCCGTGTTTGCTTGTGTGTGTGTGTGTGTGTGTGTTCACAAATGAAATCGTGATGAAGAAGAACTAAATGAAATATAAAAGAAAAGAGAACAAAGAAAGAAAGGTGCGCTCAATATTCGCTCGCAGAACAGAGGGCTCATGTCTGGTTTATTCCTGTCTCGGTATAATATCAATCATAACTTCTCATCCCCACATTGCTTTTTCCAGTACCCGCCAACACATCCATCCAAACTCATCCATCACACACACAGACACGTGCGCGCGCGGGCGCGCAAAGACACACACACACACACACACACACTGGCGCACAAATACACGCACACACCATTTTCCAGACAGAACGCTTGTGTTTGTATTTCATTTTATCACAACAAATTTCTCTGTGTGATATGCGGGCTGCTCTCCCCAGGGAGAGCGCGTCACTACTTTACAGCGCCGCCCATTTTTTGTTGGTTTTTTTCCTGCTTGCAGTTTAATTTAGTTTTTCTATCGAAGTGGATTTTTCTACAGTATTTTGCCAGGAACAACCCTTTTGTTGCCGTGGGTTCTTTTA
>NC_134878.1:7465294-7472794 GCF_041734735.1 Babylonia areolata | reverse complement strand
GAGGGAGGGGCGATCAGAAAAGAGAGTGCGCATCAGAAAGATGGGTGGGAAGAAATCAAGAGATGCAGATTCTCTCTCCCTCTCCGTCTTTCTCCACCCCCTCTTTCTCTCCCTCTCTCTCTCCCTCTCTCCCCCTCTCTCTCCCTCTCTCACCCCCCTCTCTCTCTCTCTCTCTCTCTCTCTCTCTCATGTATTGAGTACCACTATATTCATAATTGTGTGTATATGTTTGTGTGTTTCTTAGAACAACGGTAGATACGTAAGTCGGCCAGTGAGCTAATATATCCATCGCTGGAAAATAAAGATTCATTCATCATTCGTTCATTCATTCATTCATTCATTCATTCATTCATTCATTCTCTCTCTCTCTCTCTCTCTCTCTCTCTCTCACACACACACACACACACACACACACACACACACACACACACACACACACACAAAACACTGTATTCAACAACTGCACGTGCTGTGTTTGATGTCATTACGTTTCGTGGGTATCAACAGCTGTGTTAACCACTCCCTCTACCCATCCACCCGCTTCCGCTTTCCCCTTCTTTGGGGTGGGGAGGGGGTTGGTGAGGGTGTTGGTGAGGGGTGTTCTACCTCTACTGTTCCTTTGTTGGAACAAGGATATTTCATAATAACCAATCGTTTACACACAAAAAAAACCCAGTGTATCAACAGCATTCACACGTCGTAAAACGTATTTGCTATATATATATATATTTTTTTTTTTAAAGATAGTTGACTTGATTATTGCTCTGTTCGAATTCATGACTTACGTGTTTATACTGTCTGGTACGTTTATTAAAGAATAAACCACGCGTTTGTACTGTTTGATATGGTTGAAGAATAAATTGCGTATTTTGTACTGTCCGGTATATATGTTTGAAGAATAAATGACAGCGTAAAGAGTTGATTTCCATCGACTTCACCCAAAACTCAGTCTCATGCATCCTCTATGCAACCCAGTTTCTCTGAAACACACTCAGATGCTATATATATCTACAGACCAGCGGGTTATTGGATACAAAAGCTGTCCCTTTGACAGATACTGTTTCACACCGTAACAAGCCCCGTGCGTCTCATGAAAGTGTTACCATCCTTTGCACACGTTTCCGGTTCCGTTTGAAGGCGACGTAAAAATAAAGAAATGAATAAATGAATAGATAGATGAATAAAAGAAAGAAAAAAAAAAAACAGCACAGAAGCACACACTTAATACCATTACTTCTGTGGACCAAGAAGTAGAAGACAGTTTGCTTTTTTCTTTATCTATTTCTTGTTCTGTGGTGGATAGATGGATTGATAAGAATTTTTTTTTTAAACGAAAAAGAGAAAGAAAGAACATAAAGACGGAAGAAATGAATACAGTAGAAAAAAAAGAGGTTAACCCTTTCACCGCCAGTCTATTTAGAGTACAAAAGTCCCTTGTGGTATAAACACAGAAAAGACAGTGGCTAAGAATAGCTGGGGATTCCCCCTGCGATGTATAGAAAATATGGTCTATCCTACCACCGAACATTAAGGGCAGTAGGTTCGTGGATAACGGACCAGTGAATGGTCACCTTTCAGTGACATGGGTCCTCTACTACGCCTGTGCATAAATGTGAGCTTGGCGTTGAAAGGGTTAAGGAAAAGTCAAACAAAAAGAAAGAAAGTTAAGCAAAAAGAAAAACAAAAGGGGGAGTGGGGGTGGGGGGCATGCAAATGAAACCACCAGACTATATGTTTAAACATGTCAACGTCGGGAAGGATAGACTAAAAAGACCCAACCCCCAACACACACACACACACACACACACACAGCAACAACAGCAACAACAACAGCGAGAAATAAGACGAATTGTCAACACAGGAAAGAAAAAAAGAAAAAGAAAAAAAAGAACAAAGAAACACGATTTTTGTCCCTCTTTATCAATGTACCACACATTGCCTACCTTTTTTTTTCTGGCATCAAGGGTAAACGCTGTTCCTTCCAGTTTCCATCTTTTTTTTTTTTTTTTTCGCTTCGACTTTCACGCCCCACCCCACCCGCTACAACAACATCATCACGTGCTGTGTTCTCTCTCTCTCTCTCTCTCTCTCTCTCTCTCTCTCTCTCAAGGAGACACCAATCTGTTCTTTTCCTCAGCAAACCTCAAGGACACCCGCCCAATAACAACCCCCCCCCCCCCCGCACCCCACCCCACCCCCCCACCACCCCCCCCAAAAAAAAAGTGGACAAAAGACGGACCCTGCTGGCTACCATGTGTGTGGGTGGGTAGTAGTGAAAAGAGGGGTATGATGAGTGAAAGAAGGGGGTGGAGTGGGAAGGTGAGCGACTGACCGCGGAGGTGGAGGTAGTGGAGTTGTTGACCAGGGTAGGGGGTGGGGGGGGGTGAAGTGTGGGGTATAGGGTGTGGAGGTTGGGGGGAGGGAGGGGGGGAGGGAGGGAAGAGGCTACGGCTGGATCGAGGGTAAAAAATAGTGGAGGTATGGCGAGGGGTCAGGGAATGTTGACGCCTTGGAAGTGGAGAGCATGAGGGAAATGTGTGTGGTTGTGTGTGTGTGTGTGTGTGTGTGTGTGTGTGTGTGTGTGTGTGTGTGTGTGTGTCTGTGTCTGTGATGTTTTTTTTTGTTTTGTTGTTGTTTGTTTGTTGTTGGTGGTGTTGTTGTTATTTTTGTTTGTGTGTGTGTATATATATATATATATATATATGTGTGTGTGTGTGGTAGGGGGAGAGGGGAATGCCTGGACATGTGAGCGTGCGAATGGAAAAAAGAAATGAGTTGGTGGTGGGGTGGAAAGAAGGAAGGAAGGAAGGAAGGAAGGGAGAAAGCGGGAGGAATGAAGGTAAAGGAAGGAAAGAGGGCATACTCTGGTCCCAAGCGAACACACACACACACACACACACACACACACACACACACACACACACACACACACACACTGCTCCAACTAAGCAGCACTTCACCTCATAACCAAACAACTCCCTGACAAAAAAAAAAAAAAAAAAAAAAAAAAAAACATAAAAAAACCCAAAGGTTAACCTCTTCCTCTGATAACGAAGCAGAGTGACATGTGAACGAGAAAGTAAAAAATACAAAAAATTAAAAAATTTTAAAAAATCCTGCGTCAGAAAAGCAAACAGCGTACACCCTGTGGGTTGAATGAAGAAGTGGAGGACGAGGGGGGGGGGGAGTGGGAGGGAGGGAGGTGCAGATGGTTGACTTTCCTACTGTGACGTAGTACTATACTAATGGCACAGAAAACACTGTATGGTTTCTTCCTCACCCCAACCCCCACCCCACCCCCAGCCCCCGCCCCCCACTCACCCCTCTCCCAATCTTAATAACAGAAACACAGAAAGAAGTAGAGAAAGAAAGATAAGAAAGAACGCTCGCGGTGCTTTTAACTCTCTCCATACGAACGGCGAAAGAGACGACGTTAACAGCGTTTCACCCCAATTACCATCATCAAAATATTGCAAGCGGAAGGCTCTTTGTTCTTTGTTTCTTTTTTTTTTCTCTCTAAGTCTTTCTTTCCTTTCTTGATGTCATTTTCAGTGTCTGTCTTCATTCCTTTCTTTCGTTTCTTCTTGAAGAGGTGAATGTTGACAAAAATACCACAATTCTGACGACGGAAGCTAAAGGTTAGGTCATTCAGACACCCACTGGACATCCGAGGGGTCTGTGTAGAGGAGAAGAGAGGACTGGCCGTACTGAGTGAGTTAACAAGATGATTGGCACTCTCCCCACATAACAGTGTATCAGAAAGAAAAGAAAGAAATCTAGAAAAGAAGAAACGAAAGAAAGGAATGAAGACAGAAACTGAAAATGACATAAAGAAAGGAAAGAAAGAGTTAGAGAAAAAAAAAGAAACAAAGAACAAATGAAGAGGGAGGAGGAGGAGGGGGAAGGGCTGGATAGAAGGATGAGTACTACAGGGCAGGGTGTGTGTGTGTGTGTGTGTGTGTGTGTGTGTGTGTGTAAGGAGGGGAATGGGGGTGGGGTGGGTGGTGGGGGCAGGGCGAGCAGACGTGATTGCTGGTAACGCCCGAAATCTTCTCTCATTACCACAAGAGGAACTTTTCTGTACACTTCCGCACACGCTCGCAACGTCGATTGCACCCCTGCTCAGTACTAGATGCAATGAACACACACACACACACACTCTCTCTCTCTCTCTCTCTCTCTCTCTCTCTCTCTCTCTCTCACACACACACACACACACACACACACACACACACACACACACACAGTCCGCTGATTAACCCCGACAACGCAATAAACTTGCTAAAATTAGCAAACTGTCACCAGTAAGCAGGCACGGGGTTAAAATAAGACCTCCCCGTGTGATTCATTCTTACCAAGCGGCCGCAGGTTGGGTGTGAACGTTTTCTACACTAGGGCCTTCAAGCTTAACTCAATCAGTACGGCCACTCCTCAGTCTCTTCTCCTCTACACACACCCCTCGGATGTCCAGTGGGTGTCTGAATGACCCAACCTTTAGCTTCCGTCGTCAGACTTGTGGTGTTCTTTGTCAACATTCACCTCTTCAGTATAAGAGCCTTCCGCTTGCAATATTTTGATGATGGTAACTGGGGTGAAACACTGTTGACGTCGTCTCTTTCGCCGTTCCTATGGAGAGAGTTGAAAAACGCAGTAAACGGGTTGCTTACGAGCAGAAAATATTGATCGATCACTGAGAGGTGTGCTCCAAGATCGAAGCGTGGAGGAAATGCTTTGCATCGCAAATGAGCTGCTTTGTTTAAAATAGCAAAAACTTTAAAAGTAAATTTTAAAAAAGTCAGATGAATTACTGAGTCTCACACGTACTAACCATTAATAATATCATTTACACGAATGTGTTTTTGTTGTTGTTGTTGTCGTCGTCGTTGTCGGCCCAACACTCGGCTTATATCACAGATTGACATAAGTTTACATTTGGGCCAACAGCAAAGTGAGAGCTGTATTATCAATGGTTTCTCCAGTCAATGGGAAATCATTTACAGCTTAGTGTTTTGAGAAGGACTATGACTCTCAAACTAGGAGGCAAAATTGCACTGGCTCTTAGTGCTGCAGCCTTGTGGGCAAGCTGGCCTTTGGGAACCATCCCAACCCCGACTGTCCTAAAACCCTCTTGGCCAAGAGAGTGGGGATGTAACTTGGGCAAGACACTCTCCACCCAAATGGTCGGAACAGCAGTTGCCTCCTCTGCTGTTCTGATGGTCATAGTCGGACACGACTGACTATCATATGTTGTCGTTGTTTAGTTGATTTTTGTTCTTATTTGTTTCGGTGGAGCATTCTAATCGATGAATTCAAACAGCGGACACTGATGTCAGTCAATATATTCCAAGCGATTGGACAGGTTCAGGTTTCGTTCTTCCAGCGGTAGTGTTTATCTATTTGTGTGCGATCTTGGGATGAAGAACCCATGGACATTGACTTAAAGTTGTATTCCCCTGCTGAAGTGGAATTCACCGAACTAATATGACGATTATCAATGACAATAAATAGGGCCTGAAACTACACTGTTATTGTCCAGTTTAAACCCAAGTGGAATTCACCGAACTAATACGACGAGTATCAATGACAATAAATAGGGCCTGAAACTACACTGCTATTGTCCAGTTTAAACCCAAGTCGAAACTATCTTATTGTCAAAATCAAAACCGAAGGTAAAAACAACCAACCATAATCTGTTATCTGTGTTCGTAAAGCATGAGAATTTTCTCATGTGTTCGCATAGTGTGTAGTGTATGAACAAAACTGCCATCAACTGTTATCTATGTTAGTAAACCATGATAATTTTCTCATGTGTGCGCAAAGTGTGAAGTGTAGAAACAAAACTACCATCGACTGTTATCTATGTTCATAAATCATGAAAACTTTCTCATGTGTGCGGATAGTGCGTGCGTGGGGCCGCATGCGCGCGTGAGATCAAAACCAAGAGTGTTCAGCCTTTTTCCTTGTCCCAGAAGCACGCCCACTGCCCAGGCAGACTGTGTAATCCAACATTCTGGGTGACGCCGGGGACCTTGAGAACTAAACACTGGCCGGGTGGGGGCTGCCAAAGCCGTCACGAGTACAAGAACAAATTTGCCTTAGCCAGACTTCCTCGCTGGCGCCGCTAATGCGCTCTGTCAACAGCTAGCTCGTATGTATGTTCTCCCACACGCTGACTTGACCTTTCCTTGGGGAAAGGACGGACAATCCACAAAGAAAACGCTTTCTAGAAGAAAGAGCCCTCCTAGCTTCCTAGTAGTTTTTCGCTCGTGTTGGGGCTTGCTGTATGTTGTAGGTTAAATTCAGCGTTAGTTTGCCTCTAATGTCTTCTACGTTAGAGTTTGAGTGTGGCTGGAGATAAACAAGCGTTCCTGCAGGTTGTAGGTTAAAATCAGCGTTGTATTTTTGTCCGCTCTGTCTTCTGCGTTAGAGTTTGAGTGTGGCTAGAGATAAACAAGTGTTTCTGTATGTTGTAGGTTAAAACCATTTTTTCCCCTTTAATGTTTTCTACGTTAGAGTTTGAGTGTGGCTAGTGATAAACAAGTGTTTCTGTATGTTGTAGGTTAAAACCATTTTTTCCCCTTTAATGTCTTCTACGTTAGAGATTGAGTGTGGCTAGAGATAAACAAGTGTTTCTGTATGTTGTAGGTTAAAATCATTTTTTCCCCTTTAATGTCTTCTACGTTAGAGTTTGAGTGTGGCTAGAGATAAACAAGTGTTTCTGTATGTTGTAGGTTAAAATCATTTTTCCCCTTTAATGTCTTCTACGTTAGAGTTTGAGTGTGGCTAGAGATAAACAAGTATTTCTGCGTGTTGTAGGTTAAATTTAGCGTTTTATTTTCTCCCCTCTAATATCTTCTACGTTAGAGATTGAGTGTGGCTAGAGATAAACAAGTATTTCTGCGTGTTGTAGGTTAAATTTAGCGTTGCATTTTCTCCCCTCTAATGTGTGGCTGTAGATAAACAAGTGTTTCTGTATGTTGGAGGTTTAATTTTGCGTTAGATTGTTTTTTTTTTCTTCCTCTCATTTCTTCTACTTTAGAGTTTGAGTGTGACAGGAGAAAAACAAGTCTTTCTTTCATCTGTTTTCTTCATAACATGTCTTTTTCGATTCAAATGTGTAATAGGGTGAACAATCATATTTTCTTGATTTATTTTGAACGTTTTTGAGAGCATATATATGTGATGAAGATACCAGTACATAACAAGAGAGGCAAGGCCTCCAAGACTCACTTATGATACACTTTTTAAAAAATCTAATCGTTAAAATGTGTTCTGTATTTGTTATTATAAAGCTTCGCGTTAAAAAAAAAACAGAAAAAGAAAAAAAAAGTCCTAACCAGATTCGAATTACGTCCCCTAGCATTAATTACAGAGTAATTTCCCTTTTTTACTATCTGCACCAAAACGTTTGCAAAATAAATAAAACTTCCATGTTTAGCAAAAGAAGTTCCTGTTTGAACAAAAAATGATAATAATGACTGCTCTTGTTGTTGGGTCAGA
>NC_134878.1:7439594-7442094 GCF_041734735.1 Babylonia areolata | reverse complement strand
GTGTGTGAGACAGAGATATGGCGGGGGGGGGGGGGGGGGGGGGGGGGGGGGACAGGACCCAGAAACAGGAAGAAGTGTTTCGGTTTCCGTTTCCGTTTCCTGTTTCTCGGAAAAAATCAGTCCCTAACAACACGCAATAGAAGAACATTGGCACAGCCTTCGAGAGACCTGGACAACAACTTGCAAAACAGTCCTGGGCAAGAAAACGAGGAAGCACAAAGAGTGGCTATCAACAGACACCTGGACACTCATCACTGAGAGGAAGCATTTGAAAGACCAGATCAACTGCACGCAAGATCAAGCCGAGAGACATGAGCTACAAGCACAGTACTGGGAGACGAACCGACAAGTAAAGCGAAGTGCGAGAAAAGATAAAAGAACCTACATCGAGGAACTGACAGCAGAAGCTGAGAGTGCAGCAGGTCAGCGGAACATGAAGCGCCTGTATGAGATCACCAGGACACTCTCCGGGAAAAACAGCAACCCAAGCCGGCCCGTCAAGGACAAAGACGGAAACACCATCCTTGGCGAAGAACAGCAGAGAGCAAGATGGGCGGAGCATTTCAAAGAAACGCTCAACCGACCAGCACCACCCGCCCCACCAGACATCCGCCACCTACCAAGCTCCTCGACATCAACACCAACCCTCCCAGCAAGACCGAGATCGTCAAGGCCATCAAGTCCCTCAAGTCAGGAAAGGCAGCTGGCCCAGATGGAATTCCACCTGAAGCTCTGAAGGCCGACATCCAGACTTCAACTGAGATGCTGCACCCTCTCCTTTGCAAGATCTGGGAACAGGAGCGAGTGCCAAAAGACTGGAAAAAGAGGACATCTTGTAAAGCTGCCAAAGAAAGGGGACCTTTCATCTGCAACAGCTGGCGGGGAATCATGCTGTTGTCTATTCCGGGCAAGGTACTGAGCAGAATCATCCTTGAGAGACTGAAGAACGCTTTGGACAAGACACTTCGGGACGAACAAGCAGGCTTCCGACAAGATCGCTCGTGCACGGATCACATCGCAACCATGCGCATCATCATCGAGCAGTCCCTGGAGTGGCAAACCCCCCTGTACACAGTCTTCGTCGACTTTCAAAAAGCTTTTGACAGTGTCGACCGAGATGTCATCTGGAGACTGATGTACCACTATGGATTTCCACCAAAGTTTGTAACCATCATCCAGCAGATGTACGAAGACGCCACCTGTCAAGTGATCCACGATGGGAAACTGACGGAACCTTTCAGTGTGCAAACCGGCGTCCGTCAGGGTTGTTTGCTCTCACCGACCATTTTCCTGATGGTGGTTGACTGGGTCATGAGGCAGTCTACAGCAGATCGGAGGACAGGCATCCAGTGGACTTTTACTAAACAGCTGGAGGACCTAGACTTCGCAGATGACATAAGTCTTCTCTCCCACAGGCAGCAAGATGCGCAGGAGAAACTATGTCGTGTGGCAGAAGAAGCTGAGAAGACTGGACTCCAAATCAACATTGGGAAAACAGAGGTCATGAGGGTCAACAACAAGAAGCAAGATCCAGTGCAACTACACCAAGAGAAACATCAAGGAGGTTGACAAGTTTGTCTACTTAGGCAGTGTTGTTAGCAAAGACGGGGGGACGACGAAGACATCAAGAGCCGTATCAACAAAGCAAGACACGCCTTCAACCCCTTCGACCAATCTGGAGATCGACAAGCCCTCTCAATCCGCAACAAGATCCGGATTTTTAACACCAACGTGAAGTCGGTTCTACTCTATGGCTCAGAGACGTGGAGAGTGACAAAGACCAGCACCCACAAGCTTCAGCCATTCACCAACAGATGTCTAAGAAACATCCTGAACATCAGATGGCCAGAGGTTGTCTCCAATGAAGAACTTTGGAACATAACAAACAGGCCCCACTGGAGACGGAAATCAAGAAACGGAAATGGGGATGGATAGGCCAAACACTACGCAAGCCTGCAACAAACATCACAAGACAGGCTCTTGATTGGAACCCTCAGGGGAAAAGGAAAGTTGGCCGTCCGAAGCAGAACTGGCGGAGAAGCATTGAGGCAGAGACAAGGGCGGCCGGAATGACGTGGGCCGAACTGAAGAGGACCAGCCAGAGCCGGGTGCGTTGGAGGAGTGTTGTTGCGGCCCTATGTTCCCCACGGAATCAAGAGGAATAAGTCAAGTAAGTCAACAACACGCAATACTACCTCTTTCTGGCAAGATGTCTGACAGCAACATAACCTGACGGCGCTTAGTCACGCCTTGAGTACTCGTATTTATATACAATAGCTTAGAATATGTCTTCATTATCAAGTGTACCGGGGTCACAAGGAATATTTGGGGGGGGATATTACATTACAAGATACGAACATAAATCGAAAATCATACACAAACACAGATACAGTAGAAATTAGGATACATACAAGTGCATATCAATGTAAAAAACCTCACACATGCACGCACTGCAAAACACACACACACACACACACACACACACACACACACACACACA
>NC_134878.1:7432094-7434594 GCF_041734735.1 Babylonia areolata | reverse complement strand
GTGTGTCTCTGTCTGTCTGTCCGTCTGTCTGTCTGTCTGTCTCTCTCTCTGTCTCTCTCTCTCTCTCTCTGTCTCTCTCTCTCTCTCTCTTCTTTTCCTTTGCCCAGGGGTTCGGATGTGAAGAAAAACAAAACAAATACACACAAAAATTGTGCCTTTTCCATTACCCTCTAGAAATATCATCCTCTCTCTCTCTCTCTCTCTCTCTCTCTCTCTCTCTCTCTCTC
The DNA here is from genome assembly GCF_041734735.1 of Babylonia areolata. Classification (NCBI taxonomy): domain Eukaryota; kingdom Metazoa; phylum Mollusca; class Gastropoda; order Neogastropoda; family Buccinidae; genus Babylonia; species Babylonia areolata. Next base: position 7,434,367 of record NC_134878.1, on the reverse strand, counting down.
TCTCTCTCTCTCTTCTTTTCCTTTGCCCAGGGGTTCGGATGTAAAGAAAAACAAAACAAATACACACAAAAATTGTGCCTTTTCCATTACCCTCTAGAAATATCATCCCCCCCCCCTCTCTCTCTCTCTCTCTCTCTCCCTCTCTCTCTCTCTCTCTCTCTCTCTCTCTCTCTCTCTCACTCTGTCTCTCTCTCTCTCTCTTCTTTCACTTTTGATCATCTTTGCGCCAGGGTCGTATGTAAAGAAAAACTAAACAAACACAGACAAAAATTGTGCCTTTTCCACTACCCTCTAAAAATATTCATTTCCTCTCTTCTTCTTCTTCTTTTCGGTCGCAATTGTCACAGAGTCAGGCTGGCCTGCGAGACAAATGTCGTCGTGGCTTCCAGGTCTTGTCTGCAGCCGTAGAGCTTGGTGCGTAGTGGGGTCGCTTCTGGCCACACGGTGTCTCTCAGTACCCTGGTGGAGGGGACAAGTCTGCAGAACATGTTCTGGTGTTTGGTCTTCAAGACCACAGGGACAGGTCTGTGATGGTGCCACGCTTCAGCTTCTTGAACATTGTGCGCGTTAAGGCGCAGTGTCCTGTGCGTAAGCGCATAATTGCTACCTGCTGCCAGCGTTCAAGCTCGTGATATGCATCCTTGTGGCTTGTGGTCGTAGTGCTGCCTTCACGAGGGTCTTCTTTTCAGCGAAGCTAACACTGTGTTTGGTTGTCTTTCTTTCGCTCCGAGTTTGGCGAGCTGGTCCGCAATTTTCGTTGCCTGAATTCCGCAGTGGGCTGGAACCCATTGGCAGCACTACTCGTCGTGCTGGGCAACTTCTTGTTAGTTTCTCCTTGAGACGAGGAAGTTTATCTCTTGCAAGGGCTTCCAGGACAGACAACGCATCTGTCAGAAAGACAACTTGTGGGCATTCGCTCTCCGAGTCGTGAACCATTGAAGCGGCCTGTATGAGCGCCCTGAACCTCAGCTGCGTAGTTTGAACAGTACTTTCCTGTGGTATCCTTGCTGTGGATGTGTGGTGCTCAGGAGACTTCATGTACACTCCTGCTCCTCCGTCAGCAACAGCGTTGGTTGCAGAGCCATCTGTGTACACGTGAATCCAGGATTCTTCAGGGTACCTTTCAGCAATCATGGCTTGTGTCAGAGTGCGTTTGGCCGTGTCATCCTGAGAGTCTCCTGGAGCGACCTGAGGGTCTGATGTTGAGATATGAAAACTTGTGGAGTCTTCATTCCATGGCTGCGGCAGGTCGTTGGGACTCAGTGGAAAGCGTCGATGGAGGCACACCATCCCGGTGCGCCCTGGCATGTCTCTTGCTTTCATGGATAAAGCTACTGCGCTTGAGGCGGTTCTTTGTCAGTCCGTTCATCCTCTTCTTCATCGGATGATCAGGCAGGCACTGGAACTTTTCTGCTTGGACCATGATTTTGGCGTCTCTCCTTTGTGCAAGGGGTTGTATGGCAGTAACCTCCTCCATGGCCTTGATTGGTGTGGATCGCATGGATCCGGTGATGATGCGTAGGGCTTGATTTTGGACCCTATCCAGAGACTGCTGGTGGGTCTTCGCTGCAGTAGACCAGGCTGTTGAGCCGTACTCAAGGTGGGGCCTGACGGTTCCCTGGTAGACGCGCTTGAGTATCGTTTCGTTTTTGCTCCCCAGCTGGTTCCGGCTAGCTTCGCATGATGGCCAACTTGCGTCTGGCTTTTGCTTCAGCACGTTTGATGTGTGGCTTCCCAGGTTTGTCTCTTGTCGAAGGTGACACCAAGATAGGTAGCCTCCTCGTCACTTCTCAGGGGTGTGTCGTCCAGTTTGATGGTTCCTGGGTTTTTGTTTTTGGTGACAGTGTGAAGAGTGTTGGTAGAGGACTTTTCTTTGTTGATGGCTACACACCAACTCCTCTGCCCATGCTGCTAAGCGGTCTGCTGCTAGCTGCATTCTGTAGGTGGCGGTAGTGGCATGTTCCTCCTTACACCACATCACTAGGTCATCAGCGTAGAGTGTAGCATGGATACCTTTGGGAAGTGTTTCAATGAGGTCATGATGAAGATCAAGAAGAGGGAAGGGGAGAGGACTCCTCCCCTGTGGAACTCCATGTCGCAGCAGTACTTTCTTGCCTTTGTGTCCGTCAACTGTGACCCTTGCCCTGCGGTTGTGGAGATAGGATCTGATCCAGCGCAGCATGTTCCCTGCGACCCACATCTCTGCAGCTTCCACGAGGAGGCCGTCAGTCCAGACTTTATCAAAGGCCTTTTGCAGATCAATCCAGGCAGCA
>NC_134878.1:7419594-7427094 GCF_041734735.1 Babylonia areolata | reverse complement strand
AAAAAAAAGGGGGTGGGGGTGGGGGTGGGGGGCATGCAAATGAAACCATCAGACTATATGTTTAAACATATCAACGTCGGGAAGGATAGACTAAAAAAGACCCAACCCCCAACCCTTCACACACACACACACACACACACACACACACACAAGCAACAACAGCAACAACAACAGCGAGAAATAAGACGAATTGTCAACACAGGAAAGAAAAAAAGAAAAAGAAAAAAAAGAACAAAGAAACACGATTTTTGTCCCTCTTTATCAATGTACCACACATTGCCTACCTTTTTTTTTCTGGCATCAAGGGTAAACGTTGTTCCTTCCAGTTTCCTTTTTTTTTTTTTTTTTTTCGCTTCGACTTTCACGCCCCACCCCATCCGCTACAACATCATCACGTGCTGTGTTCTCTCTCTCTCTCTCTCTCTCTCTCTCTCTCAAGGAGACACCAATCTGTTCTTTTCCTCAGCAAACCTCAAGGACACCCGCCCAATAACAACCCCCCCCCCCCCCCCAAAAAAAAAAAAAAAAAAAAAAAAAAAGTGGACAAAAGACGGACCCCTGCTGACTACCATGTGTGGGTGGGTAGTAGTGAAAAGAGGGGTATGATGAGTGAAAGAAGGGGGTGGAGTGGGAAGGTGAGCGACTGACCGCGGAGGTGGAGGTAGTGGAGTTGTTGACCAGGGTAGGGGGGGGGGTGAAGTGTGGGGTATAGGGTGTGGAGGCTGGGGGGGTGGAGGGGTGGTTGTTGGGAGGGAGGGTGGAGGGAGGGAAGAGGCTACGGTTGGATCGAGGGTAAAAAATAGTGGAGGTATGGCGAGGGGTCAGGGAATGTTGACGCCTTGGAAGTGGGGAGCATGAGGGAAGTGTGTGTGTGTGTGTGTGTGTGTGTGTGTGTGTGTGTGTGTGTGTGTGTGTGTGTGTGTGTGTGTGTGATGTTTTTGTTTTGTTTTGTTGTTGTTGTTTGTTTGTTTGTTTGTTGTTGGTGGTGTTGTTTTTTTTGTTTGTGTGTGTGTGTGTGTGTGTGTGTGTGTGTGTGTGTGTGTTGTTGTTGTTGTTGTTGTTGTTGTTGCTGTGTGTGTGTATGTGTGTGTGTGTCTGTGTCTGTGTCTGTGATGTTTTTTTTTGTTTTGTTGTTGTTGTTTGTTTGTTGTTGGTGGTGTTGTTGTTATTTTTGTTTGTGTGTGTGTGTGTATATATGTGTGTGTGTGTGTGTGTGTGTGGTAGGGGGAGAGGGGAATGCCTGGACATGTGAGCGGGCGAATGGAAAAAAGAAATGATTTGGTGGTGGGGTGGAAAGAAGGAAGGAAGGAAGGAAGGAAGGAAGGGAGAAAGGGGGAGGAATGAAGGTAAAGGAAGGAAGGAGGGCATACTCTGGTCCCAAGCGAGCACACATATTCACACACACACACACACACACACACACACACACACACACACACACACACACACACAAACTGCTCCAACTAAGCAGCACTTCACCTCATAACCAAACAACTCCCTGACAAAAAAAAAAAAAAAAAAAAAACATAAAAAAACCCAAAGGTTAACCTCTTCCTCTGATAACGAAGCAGACTGACATGTGAACGAGAAAGTAAAAAATACAAAAATTTAAAAAATTTTAAAAAATCCTGCGTCAGAAAAGCAAACAGCGTACACCCTGTGGGTTGAATGAAGAAGTGGAGGACGAGGCGGGGGGGGGGGGGGGGGGGGTAGGGAGGGGAGTGGGAGGGAGGGAGGTGCAGATGGTTGACTTTTCCTACTGTGACGGAGTACCATACTAATGGCACAGAAAACACTGTATGGTTTCTTCCTCACCCCAACCCCCACCCCACCCCCAGCCCCCGCCCCCCACTCACCCCTCTCCCAATCTTAATAACAGAAACACAGAAAGAAGTAAAGAAAGAAAGAGAAGAAAGAAAGAAAGAAAGAAAGAACGTTCGCGGTGCTTTTAACAAGATGACTGGCACTCTCCCCACGTAACAGTGTATCAGAAAGAAAAAGAAAGAAATCTAGAAAAGAAGAAACGAAAGAAAGGAATGAAGACAGAAACTGAAAATGACATCAAGAAAGGAAAGAAAGAGTTAGAGAAATAAAGAAAAGAAAGAACAAATGAAGAGGGAGGAGGAGGAGGAAGCGGTGGATAGAAGGATGAGTACTACAGGGCAGGATGTGTGTGTGTGTGTGTGTGTTTGTGTGTGTGTATGTGTGTGTGTGTCTCTGTGTGTGTGTGTGTGTGTGTGTTGTTGTTGTTGTTGTTGTTGTTGTTGTTGTGTGTGTGTGTGTGTGGAAGGGGGAGAGGGGAATGCCTGGACATGTAAGCGGGCGAATGGAAAAAAGAAATGATTTGGTGGTGGGGTGGAAAGAAGGAAGGAAGGGAGAAAGGGGGAGGAATGAAGGTAAAGGAAGGAAGGAGGGCATACTCTGGTCCCAAGCGAGCACACATATTCACACACACACACACACACACACACACACACACACAAACTGCTCCAACTAAGCAGCACTTCACCTCATAACCAAACAACTCCCTGACCAAAAAAAAAAAAAAAAAAAAAAAAACAGAAAAAAACCCAAAGGTTAACCTCTTCCTCTGATAACGAAGCAGAGTGACATGTGAACGAGAAAGTAAAAAATAAAAAAAAATAAAAAAAATTAAAAAAAATCCTGCGTCAGAAAAGCAAACAGCGTACACCCTGTGGGTTGAATGAAGAAGTGGAGGACGAGGGGGGGGGGGGAGGGTAGGGAGGGGAGTGGGAGGGAGGGAGGTGCAGATGGTTGAGCATGACGTAGTACTATACTAATGGCACAGAAAACACTGTATGGTTTCTTCCTCACCCCAACCCCCCCACCCCCACCCCCAGCCCCCGGCCCCCGCCCCCCACTCACCCCTCTCCCAATCTTAATAACAGAAACACAGAAAGAAGTAATAAAGAAAGAAAGAGAAGAAAGAAAGAAAGAAAGAAAGAACGTTCGCGGTGCTTTTAACAAGATGACTGGCACTCCCTCCACATAACAGTGTATCAGAAAGAAAAGAAAGAAATCTAGAAAAGAAGAAAGGAATGAAGACAGAAACTGAAAATGACATCAAGAAAGGAAAGAAAGAGTTAGAGAAATAAAGAAAACAAAGAACAAATGAAGAGGGAGGAGGAGGAGGAAGAAGGGGTGGATAGAAGGATGAGTACTACAGGACAGGATGTGTGTGTGTGTGTGTGTGTGTGTGTGTGTGTGTGTGTGTGTGTGTGTGTGTGTGTGTGTGTGTGTAAGGAGGGGAATGGGGGTGGGGTGGGTGGTGGGGGCAGGGCGAGCAGACGTGATTGCTGGTAACACGACCGAAATCTTCTCTCATTACCACAAGAGGAACTTTTCTGTACACTTCCGCACACGCTCGCAACGTCGATTGCACCCCTGCTCAGTACTAGATGCAATGAATACACATACACACACACTCTCTCTCTCTCTCTCTCTCTCTCTCTCTCTCTCTCTCTCTCTCTCTCTCTCTCCACACACACACACACACACACACACACACACACACACACACACACACACACAGACACACACACACACAGTCCGCTGATTAACCCTGACAACGCAATAAACTTGCTAAAATTAGCAAACTGTCACCAGTAAGCAGCACGGGGTTAAAATAAGACCACCCCGTGTGATTCATTCTTACTAAGCGGCCGCAGGTTGGGTGTGAACGTTTTCTACACTAGGGCCTTCAAGCTTAAAAACGCAGTAAGCGGGTTGCTTACGAGCAGAAAATATTGATCGATCACTGAGAGGTGTGCTCCAAGATCGAAGCGTGGAGGAAATGCTTTGCATCGCAAATGAGCTGCTTTGTTAAAAATAACAAAAACTTTAAAAGTAAATAAAATTTTTAAAAAAGTCAGATGAATTACTGAGTCTCACACGTACTAACCATTAATAATATCATTTACACGAATGTGTTTTTGTTGTTGTTGTTGTCGTCGTCGTTGTCGGCCCAACACTCGGCTTATATCACAGATTGACATAAGTTTACATTTGGGCCAACAGCAAAGTGAGAGCTGTATTATCAATGGTTTCTCCAGTCAATGGGAAATCATTTACAGCTTAGTGTTTTGAGAAGGACTATGACTCTCAAACTAGGAGGCAAAATTGCACTGGCTCTTAGTGCTGCAGCCTTGTGGGCAAGTTGGCCTTTGGGAACCATCCCAACGCCTACTGTCCTAAAACCCTCTTGGCCAAGAGAGTGGGGATGTAACTTGGGCAAGACACTCTCCACCCAAATGGTCGGAACAGCAGTTGCCTCCTCTGCTGTTCTGATGGTCATAGTCGGACACGACTGACTATCATAATTATGTTGTCGTTGTTGTTTAGTTGATTTTTGTTCTCATTTGTTTCGGTGGAGCATTCTAATCGATGAATTCAAACAGCGGAAACTGATGTCAGTCAATATATTCCAAGCGATTGGACAGGTTCAGGTTTCGTTCTTCCAGCGGTAGTGTTTATCTATTTGTATGCGATCTTGGGATGAAGAACCCATGGACATTGACTTAAAGTTGTATTCCACTGCTGAAGTGGAATTCACCGAACTAATATGACAATTATCAATGACAATAAATAGGGCCTGAAATTACACTGTTATTGTCCAGTTTAAACCCAAGTGGAATTCACCGAACTAATATGACGAGTATCAATGACAATAAATAGGGCCTGAAACTACACTGCTATTGTCCAGTTTAAACCCAAGTCGAAACTATCTTATTGTCAAAATCAAAACCGAAGGTAAAAACAACCAACCATAATCTGTTATCTGTGTTCGTAAACCATGAGAATTTTCTCGTGTGTGCGCATAGTGTGTAGTGTATGAACAAAACTGCCATCAACTGTTATCTATGTTAGTGAACCATGATAATTTTCTCATGTGTGCGCAAAGTGTGAAGTGTAGAAACAAAACTACCATCGACTGTTATCTATGTTCATAAATCATTAAAACTTTCTCATGTGTGCGGATAGTGCGTGCGTGGGCCCGCATGCGCGTGTGAGATCAAAACCAAGAGTGTTCAGCCTTTTTCCTTGTCCCAGAAGCATGCCCACTGCCCAGGCAGACTGTGTAATCCAACATTCTGGGTGACGCCGGGGACCTTGAGAACTAAACACTGGCCGGGTGGGGGCTGCCAAAGCCGTCACGAGTACAAGAACAAATTTGCCTTGGCCAGACTTCCTCGCTGGCGCCGCTAATGCGCTCTGTCAACAGCTAGCTCGTATGTATGTTCTCCCACACGCTGACTTGACCTTTCCTTGGGGAAAGGACGGACAATCCACAAAGAAAACGCTTTCTAGAAGAAAGAGCCCTCCTAGCTTCCTAGTAGTTTTTCGCTCGTGTTGGGGCTTGCTGTATGTTGTAGGTTAAATTCAGCGTTAGTTTGCCTCTAATGTCTTCTACGTTAGAGTTTGAGTGTGGCTGGAGATAAACAAGCGTTCCTGCAGGTTGTAGGTTAAAATCAGCGTTGTATTTTTGTCCGCTCTGTCTTCTGCGTTAGAGTTTGAGTGTGGCTAGAGATAAACAAGTGTTTCTGTATGTTGTAGGTTAAAACCATTTTTTCCCCTTTAATGTTTTCTACGTTAGAGTTTGAGTGTGGCTAGTGATAAACAAGTGTTTCTGTATGTTGTAGGTTAAAACCATTTTTTCCCCTTTAATGTTTTCTACGTTAGAGATTGAGTGTGGCTAGAGATAAACAAGTGTTTCTGTATGTTGTAGGTTAAAATCATTTTTCCCGTTTAATGTCTTCTACGTTAGAGATTGAGTGTGGCTAGAGATAAACAAGTATTTCTGCGTGTTGTAGGTTAAATTTAGCGTTTTATTTTCTCCCCTCTAATATCTTCTACGTTAGAGATTGAGTGTGGCTAGAGATAAACAAGTATTTCTGCGTGTTGTAGGTTAAATTTAGCGTTGCATTTTCTCCCCTCTAATGTGTGGCTGTAGATAAACAAGTGTTTCTGTATGTTGGAGGTTTAATTTTGCGTTAGATTGTTTTTTTTTCTTCCTCTCATTTCTTCTACTTTAGAGTTTGAGTGTGACAGGAGAAAAACAAGTCTTTCTTTCATCTGTTTTCTTCATAACATGTCTTTTTCGATTCAAATGTGTAATAGGGTGAACAATCATATTTTCTTGATTTATTTTGAACGTTTTTGAGAGCATATATATGTGATGAAGATACCAGTACATAACAAGAGCGGCAAGGCCTTCAAGACTCACTTGTGATACACTTTAAAAAAAATCTAATCGTTAAAATGTGTTCTGTATTTGTTATTATAAAGCTTCGCGTTAAAAAAAGAAAAAAGTCCTAACCAGATTGGAATTACGTCCACTAGCATTAATTACAGAGTAATTTCCCTTTTTTACTATCTGCACCAAAACGTTTGCAAAATAAATAAAACTTCCATGTTTAGCAAAAGAAGTTCCTGTTTGAACAAAAAATGATAATAATGACTCCTCTTGTTGTTGGGTCAGAATATCAGATCAAAGTGCCAAGTTTAGAGAATACAAAAAATATAAATATAACAGTAAATGCAGTTTGCATATAATTAGGCTTCTTTTTTTTTCTTTTTTTTTTGTGCCCATCCCAGAGGTGCAATATTGTTTTTAACAAGATGACTGGAAAGAACTGAATTTTTCCTATTTTTATGCCTAATTTGGTGTCAACTGACAAAGTATTTGCAGAGAAAATGTCAATGTTAAAGTTTAACACACACACACACACACACACACACACACACACACACACACACACAGACAACCGAACACCGGGTTAAAACATAGACTCACTTTGTTTACACAAGTCAGTCAAAAAGGAGAAAAGAGTATACAAATGCATGGTAGATAAACAAAATACATATCAAATGATCCACAACTCCGTCTCTTCAAAGTGAAAATGATAGAGACAAGGAAGCAACAACGCATGGGGTATAAGAGGGCGCTTTCTGGTGCTGTACAAACCAAGTGAAGTCCAAACAGTCTTTCTTCTTCTCTGTCACCTCTGCACCCTAAACTGGCCACCCTGAGCTTCTCAGTGTTTCCGCGTGGAGAGTCTTGTCGCTTAAACCGTGCAGCGTGTCGACCCAGCACAGACCTGTGGTGACACGGCATGGCCCACCCCCACCCCCTCTTCGCGTGCGCGCACACACACACACACACATACACATACACATGCACACACACACACACACACACACACACACACACACACAGAGAGAGAGAGACGCACAAACACTTACGTTTACACTCATTCAAAGTCGCTCATGCGCAAACACACACACACACACACACATTCACGCACACACACACACATTCACGCACGCACACGCAGGCACACACGCATACACACACACAGAGAGAGAGAGAGAGAGAGAGAGAGAGAGACGCACAAACACTTACGTTTACACTCATTCAAAGTCGCTCATGCGCACACACACACACACACACACATTCACGCACACACACACACACATTCA
>NC_134878.1:7409594-7417094 GCF_041734735.1 Babylonia areolata | reverse complement strand
CCATTAAATCTGAAGTGGGTGGGCTATTTTTTTTTTTCGTGACTTAATGCCGCTCTCTAGCTTTCTTGTTGACCTGGCAGAAGTCACAAAAGTCTCTTCAGTACTGAAGCCCGGGTCATGCCATGTACATCGAAGTATTCTTCAGTTCCAAAACCCTGAAAAGCAAAAAACCGTTTACCACGGTATCTGTGAAAAAAAGGTGTACATTATTCTTTCCCTCACTCTCTCCCTTCTTGTGTTTTCTCTCCTTCTCGAGACCTCAAACTTTTTTTTTTTTCTAACGTAGCTTAACACGCATAAGCAGAACCTTATCCATGAGATAGACAAAACTTCAAACAGACGCGCGCGCGCACACACACACACACACACAAACACATGCGCACACAAACACACACACACACACACATACACACACACACATACACACACACACCCACACCCACACGCACACACACATACACACACACACACACACACACACACACACACACACACACACACACACACACACACACACACACACACACACACACACACACACACACACACACACACACACACACACACACACACACACACACACACACACACACACACACTCCACGATATCCACCAGGTAGCAAGACTCTGCTCTTTTTTTTTCTTCCTTTTTTTGTCCACGACAACTTGACTTTATTCAAATTGCGACTCCATGACTTTGTCCACTATTTCGAAAGCGCACTGGCAGCGTACTAGATTTTTTTTTTTAATTTAAAAACCATCACAAAATATACAACTCAGTTTAAAGTAGACTCTAAAAATTATACAATCCATTATTGTGAGACACACAGCTACCACCACAATTCCTCACTGACATATAGGTATAAACCATGTTTCCTTCTCTCCGGTTCCGGAGAACAGCCATTGACAACTCACTGGCTAACTCCGTGTTAACTCTCTCCATACGAACGGCGAAAGAGACGACGTGAACAGCGTTTCACCCCAATAACCACCATCAAAATATTACCAGCGGAAGGCTCTTACACTGAAGAGGTGAACGTTGACAAAGAATACCACAATTCTGACGACGGAAACTAAAGGTTGGGTCATTCAGACACCCGCTGGACATCCGAGGGGTCTGTGTAGAGGAGAAGAGAGGACTGACTGTACTGAGTGAGTTAAAACTTTTTTCTCTCCACAAACCGGCCAGAACCGAGTATCCGTTACTTCCAGGTGTTACCCAATGACCCATTACCAACCTAAACCCCCATCACCCAACACACTAACTCCTACAACACCCCAGCCCCACCTCAAAACCACATGGTCCCCCCCCCTACAGCCCCTTCCCCTTCCCCCTCCACCCCTCCCTCCCTCCCTCCCCACAATAACAGTGAGTTCTAAGCCGTTGAGGTTCTCAGAAGACACGCTTGATTTGAAAGGGGGAAACTCCAGTTTTGAAAGGACTGAAAGGGAACTTCAGGGTGTGGAGAGGGGTAAGGGTGGGGGTGGGGGTGGTGGCTATAATGGCTTTACCTTACTACTGAACACCCCCCGACCCCCCCTCTTTCCTATTATTCCCTTCCCTCCCTCCCCTTCCCCCACAACCTTCCCCCCTCCGACCCCACCCCCACCCCCCGCGCTCGCACACACACACACACACACACACACACATATACACACGCACGCTAATATATAATATCACCAATAGTGAAAAGACGCTAAAGAACAAACACACGCACGCACGCACGCACACACACACAAACACACAAACACACACACACACACAAACACACACACACACACACACACACACACACATGGGATGGGGGGGTGGGGAGAGGGGATTATTGAATAACGGCTGGGGAAGAAAAAAAAAATCCGTTACCACGATTCGCACGGCTGAGTAAAGAGCCAACGACACTGCCGTTAGACGTTTCAAACACCGCTTCCATCTGGTCTGGAAATGGTTAGGGTGGGGGTGGGGGCGGGGAGGTGAATAAAGAAGAAAAAAACATGTACCTCTCGTGATTGCGTTCAAACCGAAGAGGTGTGACATGAAAAAAAAAAAAAAGTCTTATGGACGCGAAGTTGTGGTGAGGTTAACATAGATCTATATAACACGCTGTCTTTCTGTTTGTCTGTCTGTCTCTGTCTCCCCCCCCCCTCTCTCTCTCTCTCTCTCTCTCTCTCAGTCTCTCTGTCTCTTTCCTCCTCCTCTCTCTCTCCCTCCCTCTCTCTCCACCATTTCTCTCTCCTTCTCTCTCTCTCCCTTCCCTCTCCCTCCCCCTCTCTCTCTCTGTCTCCCCCACCCTCTCTCTGTCTCTCTGTCTCTGTCTCTCTCCCTCCCTCACCCCCTCTTTCTCTGTCTCCCTCACCCTCTCTCTCTCTCTCTCTCTCACCCTCTCTCCCTCTCCCTCCCTCTCTCTTACTTGTTCTCTCATACATACTGAAAGAGACACACATAGACACATAGACATACAGATCCGCCCATCTCTCTCTCTCTCTCTCTCTCTCTCTCTCTCTCACACACACACACACACACACACACACACACACACACACACATACACACACACACACACACACACATAGTATACAGGTAGGTGGCCTTATATTAAAACAGTTCTGAGTTTTAACTCTCTCTCTCTCTCTCTCTCTCATATCACCCCTCTTTGTTTCTGGAAGTGCGCATGCGCATGATGATGCCTGCTTGTTTGTGCGCGTGGTAAGAAACCCGATGGGATCGCCATAGCAGCATCGCCAGCCTCTCCCAAGAGTATGTGTGCCCTTGTGTGCCTTGGCCATCATCAGAATACATAATAACAAAATGTCCCAAATTACGTGCCACAAACAAATTAAAAAAATACACACACACACACACACACACACACACACACACACACACACACACACAAGAAGTAAACAAAATAAAATGAAAAACAAAGATATATATATATATTGGCTTTTCTCATGCCTAATTCCGGTCTGTCGAGTCAACCAGTCTCGTGACAAATGAAAGGTTGATGTGTGAACGGATGTGTAACTGCCTTTTCATTTCTTCTTCTTCTTCTTGATGAATGAAAAATTGAATGTATGTGTATGTGTGTTTGTGTGTGTTTGAGTGTGTGGGCGTGAATGTGTACGTATGTCTTTGTTGCTTGTTTTATAATTGTGTGTGTGTGTGTGTGTGTAAGTACCTATGTACATGTAATGTACCAATTGTTCCAGTTTTTCATCGCTTTGTTACCTTTAATAGACTATTCAAGTTCCTATTCTTATTCGTCGTTCTTATTATTTTATTTTATTTCAGTTTATTTCTTTATTTTTATGTTTTGTGTCGTTCGTTCTTTATTTTTTATGTCGTTAAATGGGCAGAATTGTAAAAAGGCCTTTACTGTGCCTAATTCTTTACCCATTAAAGATTCAATCAATCTTCTTCTTCTTCTTCTTCTTCTTCTTCTTCTTCTTCTTCTTCTTCTTCTTCTATTTTTTCACTTCTATTTCTTGTCAGCTGTGTTTTGCTTTGTTTTGTATTCCCCTCCCGTATCAAGAGTGGTTTGAGCCGTGTGTGCCTTGGTTGTCTCCAGACATCTTTATCAGAGAGCGAGAGTTACTGCGCTTGTTCCCTGGCCAGTGTGCTTGCAACAGAGTTACCGTTCCACGCCCCCTTACAGGATATTGCGGTGGCAGCGAAGACACAAGGTTTTTGATTAATTTCATTGTAAAGCATAATATGCGGCAGTGGTTCCGGCAGAACATAAAACGCATACCAAGACAGAGAGGGTGTGTGTGTGTGTGTGTGTGTGTGTGTGTGTGTTTGAATGTGTGTGCGTGTGTGTTTATGTGTGTGTGATGTGCGTGTGTTTTTATGTGAGCGTGTGTGTGTGTGTGTGTACGTGCGTGCGTGTGTGTGTATGTGCGTGTGTGTGTGTGTGCGTGAGAGAGAGAGAGAGAGAGAGAGAGAGAGAGAGCAAGAACCACACGCGTGTGTTTTTATGCAACGTCCGCCCACGAACGTTTCAACAAGATTTGAGCACAGGGACAACGAATGGAAAATATAAAGGGAAAAGACAAAAGAATATAAATAACATACTGACTGACTAAATTCCCAAGTAATAAACAAACAACTAAATTTCTACGTAACTAACTAACTAGCTAACTAACTAAATGAACAGACGAAGGAATACGACACCTCCAAAAAACAAAACTGATCTTTCTGTCGATACAACCTGATTATGCATGATAAAGGGAAAGAATAAATGATAAGAAAAAAAAGTAAACAAAACCACAGTAAATCCAAACACACACACACACACACACACACACACACAAATGTACACGACTAATATAAAATAAAAAAAAAATAAAAAAAAAAAACCTCGCAAGTCCTATTTTGAGTTTATTCATTGAACGAACACACAGAGCTCCGTAAAGTCGTTCTATTGTGTCAACACCATACACGAATAAAAAAAAAATATAAAAAAGGGGGGTGGGGGGGGGAGAAAAGAAACAACGCCACGTCATCGGCGATGTGATAAGAAACTCTAGGGAAAGCTAGCTGGACAGTACAAGGTCTTCAGAGACTGGAGAAGCGCTGACTAATAAGAGAACGATTTAACGAGATTCCTACCGCAAGAATAATAATAATAATGGATACTTATAGAGCACACTATCCAGAAATCTGCTCTAGGTGATTTCCAAAAACGCTTTTGTTAACATAAAACATTATATCTATGTTACACACACACACCAAAACGTGACCACACACACACACACACACACACACACACACACACACACTGCATACATACATTTTAACATACATGTGTATCTAACAGCTACCCTAACACATACGCACACACAGGCAGGCACAAACTTACATAAACACACGCACACACAATACACATTCATATACATGCATGTAGTTATGTACACATACATATGTATACACACATAGTCAAGCACAGCTAACGCAAAGGAAGTGGACCTGCCACAATTGAACTTATCGCTGAGGGAAAAGGTGAGTTTTGAGCCGAGATTTAAAAGATGCGAGGGAATCAGAATGACGGAGGTTATCAGGGAGCTTGTTCCACGTCTTTGGCGATTGAAAAGAAAAGAGACAGAAAAGAAAAGACCCGACCGAGTGACATGAAATGGACTTAATTAACTCTCTTCATACGAACGGCGAAAGAGACGACGTTAACAGCGTTTCAGCCCAAATACCATCATCAAAATATTGCCAGCGGAAGGCTCATATACTGAAGAGGTGAATGTTGACAAAGAATACCACAATTCTGACGACGGGAAGCTAAAGGTTGGGTCATTCAGACACCCACTGGACATCCGAGAAGAAGAGTGGACTGGCCGTACTGAGTGAGTTAAAAACAAGGGGCAAAGACATCAAAAGGACAGACTGCTTTCAACACAACAGTGTTACCGAGTGCTCCCTGTCGCTCCTTCCTCTGACTCTCTGTCTCTCTCTCGCCTTCTGTCTCTTTCACAATTTCATTGAAACACTTGCTTTTGGACACCTCACACGTATGCCTCTGAACCAACCAGCTCTTCGGGCGTACACTGACACCAAATACTCTGGCTGGAGAGCCAGAGGAAGACCAAGACGGCGTTGGAGCAACTCAGTGGCAGACACCATCAGAGCCCACGAGATGTCCCTCCTCCAGGCCACTCGCCTTGCTGCAGACAGACAACTGTATCTCCCCGCGACGCCCACCGGTACAAGCGGAAGGAAAAAGTAAAGTAAGTATTGAAACACTGAAGACAGTATTCTTTTTTTTCTATCAGTTGCGATGGCGTTTACGGGGGCACTGGATTTCAGTGTGTGTGTTGTGTGTGTGTGTGTGTGTGTGTGTGTGTGTGTGTGTGTGTGTGTGTGTGTGTGTGTGTGTCGGTAGTGCGGACTTGTGTGCCTTTCGGCCAGTCATTTCACCACAAACAACCAACTAACAAACAAGACCATCCTCAACAAATACGTTCGCGACCACTAACAAATTCAAACAGATTTTATAGTCATGAGGGATGAGATAAAGAAAGGATGAAAGAAAAAAAAATGCAGGAAAAGAAGGGGAAAGTGGAGAAATCAACTTTAACAAAAAAAATGATACCACACACACACACACACACACACACACACACACACACACACACACACATATATATATATATATATACACACACACATACACGCACGCACGCACACACACACACACACACACACACACACACACACACACACACACTCACTCACTCACTCACACACACACACACACACACACACACAAATAAAGTTATAAAAAAAAAATTATAAAAAATAAAATTAAAAAAACCCTCAGCACCTACACACCCCTCTAAAAACGCACGTTTAATATTCATGAAAGGGAAACCAACCGGGAGGCGAGTGGGGGAAAGAAACATAGGGGACTGGGAGAGGTGGGGGAGAACGTGAGGTGGAGGGCGGGAAAGAGGATGATATGTGGGCGTGGGGTGGTGGTGAGGGGACGGGAGGAGGGGACGCGTACGAAGGAAACCCCTACACAGTTAGTCTGCTAGTAGTGAAAATGGCCACACACACACACACACACACAAAAAAAAAAAAAAAAATGGCCCAGATGAGGGAGGAGAGAGAGAAGGTAGCTCGTTTACCAACCTAAATGGCTACACAAACCACAGGGGGAGGGGTGACAGGCGGAACACGGACTACCCTCTCGAAGGTCCAACAGGGTACTCCGGTGCTACTGGAGTTACTTACTATCAGGGTGATGATGGGCTGATTTATTAGGGGGCTTCAACTGGCCAGTGAGCTGATTGTGTGTGTGTGTGTGTGTGTGTGTGTGTATTCGTGTGTGTGTGTGTGTCTGTGTGTGTGCGTGTGTGTGTGCGTGTGTGTGTGTGTTTTAGTGTGTGTGCGCGCCCGCGGCACAAAGGTGTCAAAAGGTATAAAGAAATTAAATGATGCACTCACACGCCCGTTTTGAGAAATTCCGTCGGGAAACTTCAAAGTCCTCAGCATACGGTTGACAACACCGGGCAGCCATAAAAACTAAATGAGTTTGGAGGATGATTTTTTTTTTTTTTTTTTTTTTTAAGAACAGAAAGAAGATACATACGAGTTCATCGGTTTATGACAAATGATACGGAAAGATTGTGTGTGTGTGTGTGTGTGCGCGTGTTTGTGAAGGGATGTAAAGTTAGGTGAAAATGTATATAAGAACACGCATACCTGTCTGTATTTGCTGATTTCGCAACCCCTTTCTGAAACTTTACTTTTGCCATCCATTTACAAAAAACAAAGTCGGCTCAAAACATAATTTTAACTGAACGACACATCCTCAGCTGCTCATTTCTCTATACCACCCTCGTGTCCGCATAATCATCAAGACGTTCAGTACTGACTGACAAAACGGGCGCAATAGCCGAGTGGTTAAAGCATTGGACTGTCAATCTGAGGGTTCCGGGTTCGAATCACGGTGACGGCGCCTGGTGGGTAAAAGGTAGAGATTTTTACGA
>NC_134878.1:7367094-7377094 GCF_041734735.1 Babylonia areolata | reverse complement strand
GGGGTGGAGGAAGGGGAGTGACAGGGAGGAGGGGGGTGGAGGAAGGGGAGTGACAGGGAGGAGGGGGGTGGAGGAAGGGGAGTGACAGGGAGGAGGGGGGTGGAGGAAGGGGAGTGACAGGGAGGAGGGGGGTGGAGGAAGGGGAGTGACAGGGAGGAGGGGGGTGGAGGAAGGGGGAGTGACAGGGAGGAGGGGGGTGGAGGAAGGGGAGTGACAGGGAGGAGGGGGGTGGAGGAAGGGGAGTGACAGGGAGGAGGGGGGGTGGAGGAAGGGGAGTGACAGGGAGGAGGGGGGTGGAGGAAGGGGAGTGACAGGGAGGAGGGGGGTGGAGGAAGGGGGGGAGTGACAGGGAGGAGGGGGGTGGAGGAAGGGGAGAGGGGGGGAGTGACAGGGAGGAGGGGGGTGGAGGAAGGGGGGAGTGACAGGGAGGAGGGGGGGTGGAGGAAGGGGAGAGTGACAGGGAGGAGGGGGGTGGAGGAAGGGGGGGAGTGACAGGGAGAAGGGGGGTGGAGGAAGGGGGAGTGACAGGGAGGAGGGGGGTGGAGGAAGGGGGAGTGACAGGGAGGAGGGGGGTGGAGGAAGGGGAGAGAGGGAGTGACAGGGAGGAGGGGGGTCGAGTAAGGGGAGAGGGGGAGTGACAGGGAGGTGGGGGGTGGAGGAAGGGGAGAGTGACAGGGAGGAGGGGGGTGGAGGAAGGGGGAGTGACAGGGAGGAGGGGGGTGGAGGAAGGGGAGAGGGGGGGAGTGACAGGGAGGGTGGGGGGTGGAGGAAGGGGGGGAGTGACAGGGAGGAGGAGGGTGGAGGAAGGGGAGTGACAGGGAGGAGGGGGGTGGAGGAAGGGGAGAGGGGGGAGTGACAGGGAGGAGGGGGGTGGAGGAAGGGGAGAGGGGGAATGACAGGGAGGAGGGGGGTGGAGGAAGGGGGAGTGACAGGGAGGAGGGGGGTGGGGGAAGGGGAGAGGGGGAATGACAGGGAGGAGGGTGTGGAGGAAGGGGAGAGGGGGGAGTGACAGGGAGGAGGGGGGTGGAGGAAGGGGGGAGTGACAGGGAGGAGGGGGGTGGGGGAAGGGGAGAGGGGGAATGACAGGGAGGAGGGGGGTGGAGGAAGGGGAGAGGGGGAATGACAGGGAGGAGGGGGGTGGAGGAAGGGGAGAGGGGGGAGTGACAGGGAGGAGGGTGTGGAGGAAGGGGTGAGGGGGGGAGTGACAGGGAGGAGGGGGGTGGAGGAAGGGGGAGTGACAGGGAGGAGGGGGGTGGGGGAAGGGGAGGGGAGGGAGTGACACGGAGGTGGAGGGGTGGAGGAAGGGGAGAGGGGGGAGTGACAGGGAGGAGGGGGGTGGAGGAAGGGGAGAGGGGGGAGTGACAGGGAGGAGGGGGGTGGAGGTAGGGGAGAGGGGGGGAGTGACAGGGAGGAGGGGGGTGGAGGTAGGGGAGAGGGGGGAGTGACAGGGAGGAGGGGGGTGGAGGAAGGGGGGGAGTGACAGGGAGGGAGGAAGGTGAAGGGGAGAGGGGGGGAGTGACAGGGAGGAGGGGGGTGGAGGAAGGAGGGGAGTGACAGGGAGGGAGGAAGGTGAAGGGGAGAGGGGGGAGTGACAGGGAGGAGGGGGGGTGGAGGTAGGGGAGAGGGGGGAGTGACAGGGAGGGTGGAGGAAGGGGAGAGTGACAGGGAGGAGGGGGGTGGAGGAAGGGGGGGGAGTGACAGGGAGGGAGGAAGGTGAAGGGGAGAGGGGGGAGTGACAGGGAGGAGGGGGGTGGAGGAAGGGGAGAGGGGGGAGTGACAGGGAGGAGGGGATGGGGGAAGGGGAGAGGGGGAATGACAGGGAGGAGGGGGGTGGAGGAAGGGGAGAGGGGGGGAGTGACAGGGAGGAGGGGGGTGGAAGAAGGGGGGGGAGTGACAGGGAGGAGGGGGGTGGAGGTAGGGGAGAGGGGGGAGTGACAGGGAGGAGGGGGGTGGAAGAAGGGGGGGAGTGACAGGGAGGAGGGGGGTGGAAGAAGGGGGGGAGTGACAGGGAGGAGGGGGGTGGAGAAGGGGAGAGGGGGGGAGTGACAGGGAGGAGGGGGGTGGAAGAAGGGGAGGGGGGGAGTGACAGGGAGGAGGGGGGTGGAGGAAGGGGAGAGGGGGGAGTGACAGGGAGGAGGGGGGTGGAGGAAGGGGGAGTGACAGGGAGGAGGGGGGTGGGGGGAAGGGGAGGGGAGGGAGTGACACGGAGGTGGAGGGGTGGAGGAAGGGGAGAGGGGGGAGTGACAGGGAGGAGGGGGATGGAGTAAGGGGAGAGGGGGGAGTGACAGGGAGGAGGGGGGTGAAGGGGAGTGACAGGGAGGAGGGGGGTGGAGGAAGGGGAGAGGGGGGAGTGACAGGGAGGTGGGGGGTGGAAGAAGGGGAGGGGGGAGAGTGACAGGGAGGTGGGGGGGTGGAGGTAGGGGAGGGGGGGAGTGACAGGGAGGAGGGGGGTGGAGGAAGGGAAGAGGGGGGAGTGACAGGGAGGAGGGGGGTGGAGGAAGGGGAAGTGACAGGGAGGAGGGGGGTGGAGTGACAGGGAGGAGGGGGTTGGAGGAAGGGGAAGGAAGGGGGAGTGACAGGGAGGAGGGGGGTGGAGGAAGGTGGGAAGTGACAGGGAGGAGGGGGGTGGGGGAAGGGGGAGTGAGGGAGGAGGGGGGTGGAGGAAGGGGAGAGGGGGGAGTGACAGGGAGGAGGGGGGTGGAGGAAGGGAGAGGAGAGTGACAGGGAGGAGGGGGGTGGAGGAATGGGAGAGGGGTGAGTGACAGGGAGGAGGGGGGTGGAGGAAGGGGAGAGGGGGAGAGTGACAGGGAGGAGGGGGTGGAGGAAGGGGAGAGTGACAGGGAGGAGGGGGTGGAGGAAGGGGAGAGTGACAGGGAGGAGGGGGTGGAGGAATGGGAGAGGGGTGAGTGACAGGGAGGAGGGGGGTGGAGGAAGGGGAGAGGGGGGAGTGAGGGAGGAGGGGGGTGGAGGAAGGGGAGAGGGGGGAGTGACAGGAAGGATGGGGGTGGAGGAAGGGGGGGGGGTGACAGGGAGGTGGGGGGTGGAGGAAGGGAGAGAGGGGGAGTGACAGGGAGGAGGGGGGTGGAGGAAGGGGAGAGGGGGGGGAGTGACAGGGAGGAGGGGGGTGGAGGAAGGGGAGGAGGGGGGGAGTGACACGGAGGTGTGGGGGTGGAGGAAGGGGAGAGGGGGGGAGTGACAGGGAGGAGGGGGGTGGAGGAAGGGGAGAGGGGGGGAGTGACAGGGAGGAGGGGGGTGGAGGAAGGGGAGAGGGGGGAGTGACAGGGAGGAGGGGGGGTGGAGGAAGGGGAGAGGGGGGAGTGACAGGGAGGAGGGGGGTGGAGGTAGGGGAGAGGGGGGAGTGACACGGAGGTGTGGGGGTGGAGGAAGGGGAGAGGGGGGAGTGACAGGGAGGAGGGGGGTGGAGGAAGGGGAGAGGGGGGGAGTGACACGGAGGTGGGGGGGTGGAGGAAGGGGAGAGGGGGGAGTGACAGGGAGGAGGGGGGTGGGGGAAGGGGTGGAGTGACAGGGAGGAGGGGGGTGGAGGAAGGGGGGAGTGACAGGGAGGAGGGGGGTGGAGGAAGGGGAGGGGAGGGAGTGACACGGAGGTGGGGGGTGGAGGAAGGCGAGAGGGGGGAGAGTGACAGGGAGGAGGGGGGTGGAGGAAGGGGGAGTGACAGGGAGGAGGGGGGGTGGGGGAAGGGGAGGGGAGGGAGTGACACGGAGGTGGAGGGGTGGAGGAAGGGGAGAGGGGGGAGTGACAGGGAGGAGGGGGGTGGAGGAAGGGGGAGTGACAGGGAGGAGGGGGTGGAGGAAGGGGAGAGGGGAGTGACAGGGAGGTGGGGGGTGGAGGAAGGGGAGAGGGGGGAGTGACAGGGAGGTGGGGGGGTGGAGGAAGGGGAGAGGGGGGAGTGACAGGGAGGTGGGGTTGGAGGAAGGGGGGAGGGGGGAGTAACAGGGAGGAGGGGGGTGGAGGGGAGGGAGTGACAGGGAGGAGGGGGGTGGGGGAAGGGGGGGAGTGACAGGGAGGAGGGGGGTGGAGGAAGGGGGAGTGACAGGGAGGAGGGGGGTGGAGGAAGGGGGAGTGACAGGGAGGAGGGGGGTGGAGGAAGGGGGAGAGACATGGAGGAGGGGGGTGGAGGAAGGGGGGGAGTGACAGGGAGGAGGGGGGTGGAGGAAGGGGGAGAGACATGGAGGAGGGGGATGGAGGAAGGGGGGAGAGACAGGGAGGAGGGGGGTGGAGGAAGGGGGAGTGACAGGGAGGAGGGGGGTGGAGGAAGGGGGAGTGACAGGGAGGAGGGGGGTGGAGGAAGGGGGAGAGACATGGAGGAGGGGATGGAGGAAGGGGGGAGAGACAGGGAGGAGGGGGGTGGAGGAAGGGGAGAAGGGGGAGTGACAGGGAGGAGGGGGGTGGAGGAAGGGGGAGAGACATGGAGGAGGGGGATGGAGGAAGGGGGGAGTGACAGGGAGGAGGGGGGTGGAGGAAGGGGGAGAGACATGGAGGAGGGGGATGGAGGAAGGGGGGAGAGACAGGGATGAGGGGGGTGGAGGAAGGGGAGAGGGGGGAGTGACAGGGAGGAGGGGGGTGGAGGAAGGGGGAGAGACATGGAAGAGGGGGATGGAGGAAGGGGGGGAGTGACAAGGAGGAGGGGGGTGGAGGAAGGGGGGAGTGACAGGGAGGAGGGGGTGGAGGAAGGGGGAGTGACAGGGAGGAGGGGGGGTGGAGGAAGGGGAGAGGGGGGAGTGACAGGGAGGAGGGGGGTGGAGGAAGGGGAGGGGAGGTAGTGACAGGGAGGTGGAGGGGGAGGAAGGAGGATGAGGGAGGTGGGAGGAAGAGAAGATTTAGACACGTCTTGATTGATTGATTGATTGATTGATTGATTGACTGGTTGATCGACAAAGAGTATGTAAATGAAACATCGGTCCGTTTGTTGTAATTGTTGTTGCTTTTGTTGTTGTAGGCTTTTTGATTGTGTGTGTGTGTGTGTGTGTGTGTGTGTGTGTGTGTGTGTGTGTGTGTGTGTGAGTGTGTGTGTGGTTGTTGTTGTTGTTGTTGTTGTTTGTTTTGTCTTTCTTCTTTGTCTTCTTTTTTCCATACCTAACGTTGCATATGAGAAAGGGGGGGGGGGGAAGAAAGGGGTGGCCGGAAACTGGAGAGGGAGAAAGACAGAGAGAGAGAGAGAGAGGGATGGGGGAGAAGAAATAGAGACTGTAGGCTATGCTTGTCGCTGATGCACATTAATTAATTCTATCATTACCGACAATTAAGCACTTTGATTGTTTTGAGTAAGATATGAGCTAAGCTTTTCGGCGATGTTCGTTAATTAATCCTATCTTCTATCCACAACGGAGCACTTTGTATGTTCTGGGTACACTATATACGGCTACACTTGTCGTTGATGCTCGCTAATTGATTCTTGATTCTTGAAGTCAGGTCAGGGGATCTCCCCTCTGCTACCGGACACCATGTAACCCAGTACTGCCTGCCGCGTGTCGGAGAGTAACCCCCGCCGGGCTGAATGTGAAATCTGACCTGGGGAGGGATGGGTGGCTCGGACAGATTTGACGTGCCCTAAAATAGACACGCTACATGACTTGCCCAAAAGACACACCACACGAAGAACTCACACACCAGTGACCACGCCGGCTCGGTCGCCGCCCGGACTAACAAAGGCAAAAAAGAAAAAAAAATGAGACTGTATGGCCACGTGGTGAGATCCAGTGAGCTCTCCAAGAACAGTCCTTCAGAGACTGGTATAGACATGTAGATAGCGATTCTGTGTAATTCCATTGTAATGATTTATCCTTTCTCTGTATATCCCCGTTAAAAACTCCATCCCCATTCCACCTCCCATACATCAGCACACACAGAGAGAGAGAGAGAGAGAGAGAGAGAGAGAGAGAGAGAGAGAGAGAGTCTAATATCAAAGTAAAAGGACGTCAAATTAAAGAAAGATACCGTGTATAACAGGATGTTTAAACCCCAATTTTGGTCAAGATGCTTATTTTACAGTGGTGCCAAATAATTGTGTGATTGAATTTTGTAAAGACTAGAAAACCAATAATGCACTGCCTGTTAATAAAGAATCTGTGAGAAAAAAAAAATTGTTCCACAAACGACACTGCTGATGGATTTCATTATCTGTTTCCGTGCTCCTTGTTGAAAATATCAGACAAAAACGTTTGTCTCCGTACTAAAGAACCCGCCGAAACTCCATAAAATCCTACTTATTGATTTCTGGAACAGACGACGGGCGCAATAGCCGAGTGGTTAAAGCGTTGGACTGTTAGTCTGAGGGTCCCGGGTTCGAATCACGGTGACGGCGCCTGGTGGGTAAAGGGTGGAGATTTTTAAGCGCGTTGGGTTACGCTGCTGGTCAGGCATCTACTTGGCAGATGTGGTGTAGCGTATATGGATTTGTCCGAACGCAGTGACGCCTCCTTGAGCTACTGAAACTGAAACTGAAACTGGAACAGAGAAAAGAGTACAGTTAAAACTGAAATCCTTTGTCTCTTCCATACGTATTCCTTTCCGATAGAACATTGTCTATTGATAGGGGAAATAGTTCAAATAGTTGAGTATAATGGAAAATTTGCATGTGCCGAAACTCCATAAAATCCTACTTATTGTTTTCTGGAACAGAGAAAAGAGTACAGTTAAAATTGAAATCCTTTGTCTCTTCCATACGTATTCCTTTCCGATAGAACGTTGTCTATTGATAGGGAAAAATAGTTCAAACAGTTAAGTATAATGTAAAATTTACATGTGCTAACGTTGATTTGTATATGGGTGTTTGCGTTATTATTCAGTTATTAAGGAAAATTGACTTGTTCATTTGTATTCGCTTGTTTGCCATAGTTAGCTTTTTATCTTTTCTTACATAAATTTTCATTTAAACTGTGTATGTAAAAGATGTATGCACTGTTTCAATGCCCCCAGGGGGAACGTGAAATCAACTTCTTGCCTTTCCTTGCCTTGCCTTGGGAAGAGCGCATGGGGAAAGGGAGACAAGGCAGACAGCGAAAGAAGTAGGCAGACAACACCCCTGATATGAGTGGACAGAGAGGACCTTTGGCCGAAACTCAGGCCCTATCCCACGACCACCGCCAGAAATGGAGAATATCGGTGATGCTTTCAGTAGTGCAGAGCACCTCACCTCACCTCACCTCACCTCACCTCAGGCCCATAACTACAAAGTAGTCGTTGGGGGGAGCCTGAGGACCGCAGACGCATCCTCCCTTCTCCATCTGTCTCTGTCGGCAGCCGCTGGCAGCAGCTCACGTGTGTGGAGTCCGGTCCATTGTTTGATGTTCTCATGCCAGTTCTTCCGCTGTCTTCCTCTTCTTCTCCCGCCCTCGATGGTGCCTTGCATGATTGTTTTGGACAAGCTGGTGTGTCGAGTGTTGTGTCCAAACCATATCAGCTTGCGTCTCTTCACAGTTGAAAGGAGAGGTTCCTGAGGTCCACACGATAAAACCAGGTTTCGGGACCAGTGACCATCGCTCTAGAAAATAGCTGGATAGCTCACTGGCCGGGAAAGCGGAAGCCAACCAGACGCCATATTGTTCTTCGTATCCGGCCGTCAGTCCGTTGAGAAGTCGTCTGCTAGCTGGTGGTAGTTTCTGAACTGTAACCGTGTATCTTCGCTGAAATCGTGTTATGTTTGCCCCCACGACATGCCAAATGTTGTGTCTTGATTGATATCTGCCAATGGTTTATTTACCAAAGTTATTACAGAAAAAAACAGCTCAAACTTGCTGTGGACGCACACACAGGAATGTCAGCTTTAACTAACGCAGCGAGCAAGTGAAAGCCTGCCGTGAAGCAAGCTGAGCGCTCGGCTTCATATATGAAGTTGCCGCATCGCACTATACTGACACGAGAAGCAAAATGACTGATTGAACACTTCCGCTGGCTTCGGTTAGCAAAGGGGCTCAAAGAAGACATGCGCTATCCACCTATTTTTAGAACAGTGATTGTGACAATGAATAGATTCTATCATTATCGACAACGGAGCACTTTGTATGATTTAATCACGCTGTGAGCTAAGCTTGTCATTGATGTTCGTGTACTCTGTTACGCTGCCTTCTGTTTTTCTCTGAATAACTTGTGTTTAATTAAACCATACCTTACTTTACTTGTTAAACCCAGACTGAAACCGAAACCCAAGCACAACTCGAAGCACCAAGCTTGACTGGTGCTGGACAAAAGACCGTCACTCAGAATCAACACACACCATGGGAACCCTCAGCCACAAACGAGAAATGTGATCTTGGGCATCAAGCATGACTGTACCGTCACCACAGAGCCCTACCAAAAAACGCCGTTGTGTGGATTTCAGTGGGGGAGGGGGGGGCGGGATAAGGGTATAGAAAATTTGCAACGGGTCGTTGCGCAGCAATACAACCTTTTGGGTATGGATTCCATCAAAGATGGACTGTGATATTGCTGCGGGCCCCAGACAGTTCTAGGCTTGCACAAAGACTCCTATAGAAGAACGGCGGGTCTGACATGGAAAATATAACCTTCAACAACGATGGCTTGACAATGGAAGGACGGAACGAAAGCTCCTTGGAGCGCTGTGAGTGGAATTTTTGTGTGAAAAACATGTAGTTGGGTAGGAGGAGTCGAAAGAGGGTGCTTCACCTAACTATGTCGTCACGCTCTTTGAGTCGGTTTTTGTACTCGTTTTCTGACAATCTGTTTGCGTTCTCTAGCTTTTCTCTCTTGAGTCATATTTGTATTCTCAAAAATTCAGTGCGGGATCTTTACGAAGACAAGGGGCAGGTTATTACGGTAAACATCAATAAAAGAAAAAAAAGATATATATATTTATATATATATATATAACAACAAAGCGATGTACAATTATGTGGACTGTGTCTCAATGTACTGATTAAGGTTCACTTTCCGCGTTTGGGACGATCAAATATCGATGTTTTGGGGGGTGGCTTTTTGGGTTTTTTTGTTTTCGTTTTGTTTTGTTTGCTTTTTTGTTTGTTTGTTTTTTGGAGGGGGGCTGTTTTTTTTGTTTTTTGTTTTGGTTTTTTGGTGTGTTTTTTTTGGGGGGGGTTGTTTGTTTGTTTGTTTTTTGTTTCTTTGTTATTGTTTTTGTTGTTGGTGGTGTTTTTTGTTTTTGTTTCTTTGGGTTTTTGTTTTGGGGTTGTTGTTTTTTTTTGTGTGTGTGTGTGTGTGTGTGTGTGTGTGTGTGTGTGTGTGTGTGTGTTGTTTTGTCTTAACTATCTCTTTTAAAAACATCGTATTAACTTCGCCCAAGTTGATAGTGGTGTTCTTTATTTACTTTCCCTTCTCTTTTCCTTCCTTCTTTTTTTCCTCCTTTCTGCTCTTTTTTTAATATTTGTTTTTCCTCGTCAATGTTTTTTTTTTTTCGTGAGTGCAGGGTGAAAAGAAACCTTCAGCTTTTCCTTTAACCCTCAGTAAAACATTTGAGTTCTCTCCCTCCCCCCCCCCCTCTCTCTCTCTCTCTCTCTCCCTCTCTATCTCTCTCTCTCTCTCTCTCTGTCTCTCTATCTCTCTGTCTCTCTCTCGATCTGTCTCTCCATTCCTCTCTCTCTATCTCTTTCTATCTGTCTCTGTCTCTCTCTCTCTCTCTGTGTTTCTCTGTCTGTCTCTGTCTTTCTCCATTTCTTACTCTATCCATCCCTGTCTGCCACCCTCTCTCTCTCGTTTAATTAACTGAGCAGTATGTCAACTGAGTGCAGTGAAGGCCAAGGAAACCATACATGCCAGACACACACACACACACACACACACACACACACACACACACACACACTGACACAACACACAAAGACACAGCACACACACACACACACACACACACACACACACACACACACACACACACACACACTGACACAACACACAAAGACACAACACACACACACATACACACTGACAGAACACACACACACACATAAACACACACACACACACACACACACACACACACACACACACACACACACCACACCACACACA
>NC_134878.1:7359594-7362094 GCF_041734735.1 Babylonia areolata | reverse complement strand
GTGAGTGTGTGTTTGTGTGTGTGTGTGTGTGCCGTGGAAGCTGCGATACGTAGACTAGAAATGAGTGTGTGGAGGAGGGGGGTAGAGGAGGTGCAAGGTAATGTGTGTGTGTGTGTGTGTGTGTGTTGGAGCTCATGTACGTTTATATGTATTTGACTGTGCTTTCATATGTGCTTGTACAAGTAAGTGTTCATCTCTGTGAGTGTGTGTTTGTGTTTGTGTGTGTGTGTGTGTGCCGTGGAAGCTGCGATACTTAGACTAGAAATAAGTGTGTGGAGGAGGGGGGTAGAGGAGGTGCACGGTAATGCGTGTGTGTGTGTGTGTGTTGGAGCTCATGTACGTTTATATGTATTTGACTGTGCTTTCATATATGTGAAACTGCATGTCTGGTGCATTTCTGTTATGCATGTGTGGGTGTATGTGTGAATGTGTGTCTTCATTTTTTACATTTATTTGCTTATTTATCACCATTGTTGTCTTATTTATTTATTTATTTATGTTTTATTATTATCATTTTATTAGTATTACTAATATTATTACTACTACCTTTTTCTATATTATAATTATTATTTATTTATTTATTTATTTATTTATTTATTTATTTATGCAAGCTTATCTATTATTTATTCCCCCGTTTTTTTTTTTGTTTTTTTTTTTTTTGTTTTTTGTTTTTTTTTTGTTTTTGTTTTGTGTGTGTGGTTGTGTGTGTGTGTGTGTGTTTTTTTTTTTTTTTTTTTTTTTTTTTTTTTTTTTTCCAAGGCCTGACTAAGCGCGTTGGGTTACGCTGCTGGTCAGGCATCTGCTTGGCAGATGTGGTGTAGCGTATATGGTTTTGTCCGAACGCAGTGACGCCTCCTTGAGCTACTGAAACTATAAAGTATTTATGAATACATTTGAGTATTATCGGTTAGAAGGGGTGTGGAGATGTGAATGAATGGAGGGTTGGGGGGGAAACTGGGCAAATGAGGGTAAAATGAGGGTGCAGTTTGAAAAACAATATTTCTAAATACAATTACAGGAAATTACTTAAAGGACTTCGCAAAAAGAGAAGTCGTTAAACTGACAAGCGAAACAACTGATAATGAATGGCAAAAAGTCAAAAACATCAACGTTCTCAGTCACTTGTGAAGACACACTTTCGTGTACATAAGGCTTCATTACACTACAGTCAAAAATTATATGCTTAATTGTCAGGTTACTAAAGCATATGCACTTGACATTAGAACAATACTTGGTCCGTAATGAATTTGATAATAGTCTGAGAGCAAAACTCAGAACTGGTCTGCGAATCGGACCAAAGTCTGAGAGAGTCAACTGACGAGGTTTTAGACTGTGAATTCAAGCACTTATAAAAGTCTCATTCTAGTATATTGCTTATTTCCTTGTACAGCAATGGGCAATATACTTTTATTTGTATTTGTATTTCTTTTCATCACAACTGATTTCTCTGTGTGAAATTCGGGCTGCTCTCCCCAGGGAGAGCGCGTCGCCATACTACAGCGCCACCCTTTTTTTTGTATTTTTTCCTGTGTGCAGTTTTGTTTTGTTTTTCCTATGGAAGTGGATTTTTCTACAGAATTTTGCCAGGAACAACCCTTTTGTTGCCGTGGGTTCTTTTACGTGCGCTAAGTGCATGCTGCACACGGGACCTCGGTTTATCGTCTCATCCGAATGACTAGCGTCCAGACCACCACTCAAGGTCTAGTGGAGGGGGAGAAAATTTCGGGGGTTGTGCCGTGATTCGAACCAGCGCGCTCAGATTCTCTCGCTTCCTAGGCGGACGCGTTACCGCTAGGCCATCTATCTGTATGATTCTTTGCTCCCCTTTTTGCTGCCCTGTCTGCTTGGTCGTTATAAAGGAATCCAGTATGGGATGGTATCCAGCAAAAATCAACATTTGTACCCTTCGCAGATAGGGAGTGCAATAAATACCTAATTTCTGTCTCTGTGCCTCTGTCTCTCTCTCTCTCTCTGTGCCCCTGTCTCTGTCTCTCTCTCTCTTTGTGCCTCTGTCACTGTCTCTCTCTCTCTCTCTATCTGTGCCTCTGCCTCTGTCTCTGTCTGTCTCTCTCGGTGTCTCTGTCTCTCTAACCTTCGTCCCCTCTCCCTCATTCTTCCCACTACCCTCCCCCCCCCCCCCCCCCCCCCCCCCCCCCCGCATCCCCCATTTCCCCTCCTTCTTCCAGGTCCCCACCCCCTTCCTCCTAGCGCCTCCTGCAGTGTCTCTCCCCGCGCCTTGCAAACTCACTCAACCGACGCCTCACACGCGGACGCGCTTTGACAGGTCAGCGTCAGGGGCCCATAACTCCCCTGGGCGCAACTGAGTTTAAAATGGCCGCGCGCGTCCCTTTCACAGCGGACCCGCCTCCGGTAAAAAAAAAAAAAAAAAGAAAGAAGAAAGCATCGCTGTAAATCATCACTTTCGGGTGGGGGGTGGAAGGGGTGAGGAAGGGTGTGTGTGTGTGTGTGTGTGTGTGTGTGTGTGTGTGTGTGATTTGCA
>NC_134878.1:7319594-7334594 GCF_041734735.1 Babylonia areolata | reverse complement strand
GTGTGTGTCTCTCTCTGTCTGTCTCACTATCTCTCTCTCTGTCTCTCTCTCTTCCTTCCTCTCTCTCTCTCTCTTTCTGTCCGTCTCTCTCCTCTCTGTGTCTCTGTCTCTCTCTCTCTGTCACTCTCTCTCTCTCTCTCTCTCTCTCTCTCTCTTTTGTCTGTGTCTCTCTCTCTCTCTCTCTCTCTCTCTCTCTCTCTCTCTCTCTCTCTCTCTCTCTCTCTCTCTCTCTCTCTCAGAGGACGATGCAGGTGTCGAAACCGTAGTAACCCCCCCCCCTTCCCTCAGCCACCCCCACCCCCTTAAAAAAAACAAAAACAAAATCCGAGATGTTTGTCCGTGTGTGCATGTGCGCACTTTGTGTGTATATGTGTGTGCGCCTGCGTTTCGTATAAACGTGTCGAAATCTGTCTGTGTTCCATTTTTGTTGTTGTTTATTCTGGATATAGAGCAAAATTCGAGTAGACCAACTGAGGAAAAGAAGAAAAAAAAGCTCTAACATTCTGCTCGAAGACGTTTAAGTGAGGTTTTGAAATGGACTCAAAGGGGGTTGTTTCTACAATGGCAGCGATGTCCAGCAAGAAAGGTACAGATCAGATTGTTGACGTCACCAGGTAGGGAGGGGAAACAGTACCACAGAGCAGACAGATTAACTCTCTCCATACGAACGGCGAAAGAGACGACGTTAACAGCGTTTCACCCCAGTTACCATCATCAAAATATTGCAGGCGGAAGGCTCTTATACTGAAGAGGTGAATGTTGACAAAGAATACCACAATTCTGACGACGGAAGCTGAAGGTTGGGTCGGTCATTCAGACACCCACTGGACATCCGAGGGGTCTGTGTAGAGGAGAAGAGAGGACTGGCCGTACTGAGTGAGTTAAACGACTTGGACAGAAGCTTTGCTTGCGTGGTTTCACGTTGGGTCTGAGTGTCGTTTGGGGTTGTGGTGGTCGTTGTGTTGCCATGGACGTTTGTTGGTCTGTCTGTCTGTGTGTCTGTCTGTCTGTCTGTCTCTCTCTCTCTCTCTCTCTCTCTCTCTCTCTCTCTCTCTCCATCCCTCTCTGTCTCCCTCTATCTCTCTTTCTCTCCCT
Organism: Babylonia areolata; assembly: GCF_041734735.1. Taxonomy (NCBI): domain Eukaryota; kingdom Metazoa; phylum Mollusca; class Gastropoda; order Neogastropoda; family Buccinidae; genus Babylonia; species Babylonia areolata. The sequence goes on along the minus strand of NC_134878.1, from coordinate 7,333,499 downwards.
CACTCTCTTACTCTCTCTCTCTCTCTCTCTCTCTCTCTCTCTCTCTCTCTCTCTCTTTATCTCTCTATCTCTCCCGCAACAGTAGAACACAATTTCATCGGAAATTATATTTATTTACAACACTGGCATAAGTATTGTATACCCATCTTCCTTTAGTCCCCTACTGCCTCCCTTTTCTAACAACAATCATCATATTACTCTTTAACATAATGTCTTTCAGCTGAAGGGAGCATTTGACTTTGCGTGTAAACCAAAAATTATTTCAGATGTGCGACGGGCGCAATAGCCGAGTGGTTAAAGCGTTGGACTGTCAATCTGAGGGTCCCGGGGTCGAATCACGGTGACGGCGCCTGGTGGGTAAAGGGTGGAGATTTTTACGATCTCCCAGGTCAACATATGTGCAGACCTGCTAGTGCCTGAACCCCCTTCGTGTGTATATTCAAGAAGAAGATCAAACACGCAAGTTAAAGATCCTGTAATCCATGTCAGCGTTCGGTGGGTTATGGAAACAAGAACATACCCAGCATGCACACCCCCGAAACAGTATGGCTGCCTACATGGCGGGGTAAAAACGGTCATACACACGTAAAAGCCCACTCGTGTGCATACGAGTGAACGTGCTAGTTGCAGCCCACGAACGCAGAAGAAGAAGAAAATTTTAGATGTGCAAACAAACATGACCAACCCAAACAAATATATATACATATATATATATATATATATAGAGAGAGAGAGAGAGAGAGAGAGAGATCTAATAGGTCGCCAATAAACTGTGCACCATGCGTTCCACGTCAAATCACTTCAGATGTTTATTAGTTTATGAACAGAGAGAACACGACAGGGATGTATACGTCTCCTTGCATCACACCAGAAGTACATTGAATATTATTAAGTTACCTCCACATATCACACTTGCTTTCACACACTCATACATACTCATCACATAGTAAAGTAGCTATCAGTCAACATCTGCTACCGAGAGAAAGGCCAAAGCATAGCTCCACTAATATAATCGATGGCCTCTTCAAAATCCACAAAAGGCAACAACTGAGAGAAAGATGTTTGGAAGCAAAAGCCGTTAAAGTAAAGTAGATATTGACTAGAACAGTTACGTTTAAATCCTGCTTGATATTCGTCAGTAAGATTATTCTCTTCAACCCATTCTTGCAACCAATGTTTGATAATGGTACTGTGTATTCTACTACTTGTATCAACAAAGAAACACCGAATGATTCAGAGAGAGAGAGAGACGAACGAACGAACGAACGTTTTTTAATGAGGGAAATGGAATAAGCATGCATATGCTTTTTTTTACATCCAGCCCTCAGGGCGAAGAGAAATGAAATCAAAATATTCACAAGATAACGAAAGGTTATATAAATACACACATGACATTAAGAATACACTCAAAATGCACGGTAAACATTTACAGGTACATAATCATGCTATGAGTGAGAGAGAGAGAGAGAGAGGATTTTACAGCCACCAAGTTACGTTACTCTCGGGCGCATGTGTTGAATAAATTGAAGTTGCGTGTACCCTCTTTGTTCATGTCTCATACACAAGAGCAACAGTGCATGTTTGTGTTGCTTAAATAATTTGGGATTCGTTTGTTTGTTTTTGTTGTTGTTGTTGTTTTTACATTCAACAGAAAGTGTAAGAAGCTTGTGTCTGTGTGTTTGTTTTGGGGGTGGTGGTTCTCATTTAATCAGGATTGGGAAGAACAACACAAACGTTAAAAAAAAAAGAGGTGGGTGTGTTGTGATATGTTTTTTAGACACACCCTCTGACATTTTAGTGCAGTACCGTGCAGGGTCAGCGACCCTCACTCCCTCCCCCCAACTCCCTCCCCTCCACCACACACACACACACACACACACACGCACACACACGCACGCACGCACGCACACTATAGGTGAGTCTTCTGTCAAAATGGAAATATGTGAAGTTCGTTTTCTTCTCTCCCTTTGGTTAACTGGTAGGTGGTCAGTGACCTCCTCCCCCCCCCCCCCCAACCCTCCCATGTCTCGACTTTCCCCCATCTCTCTGTGCACCTATATGCCCCCTCTGTGTGTGTCTGTGTGTGTCTGTGACTGTGTGTTGAAGGGAGATGGACATATTTTGATGATGGTAATTGGGATGAAACGCTGTTAACGTCGTCTCTTTCGCCATTCGTATGGAGAGTGTTAAGGGTGTGTATTGTCTGAGCGTTAATGTGAGCGCTTCTGCACGCGTTTATATCATGTGTGTGTGCGTGCTTGTGAGTGATTCTGTGTGTGTGTGCGTGTGTGTGTGTGTGTGTGTGTGTAAATGCGTGGATGTGCGTGCATGTGTACGTGAACGTGTGTAGGCGTGCTTGTGTGTATGTGTGTGCGTGTGTTGTATGGATCTCAAAATACCCGTCGGGTATGCTGGTTGTAAAAAGCTATATTCAGAAACTGATAAAGATCTGCCCATAAAAAAGGTTTTTTTTGAAATTAAAAAGGTACTCGTTGAACGTTGGAACGTAACCACACACACACGCACACACCAACACACACACACACACACACACATACACGTACATACACACACGTACACCCACACACTCTCATACACACACACACACACACATACATACATACATACACGTACACACACACTTACACACACACACACACACACACACACACACACACACACACACACACACACACACCTCCAAGCCATTCCTTCCTGGCACCGCTACCCAACAACGGAACACTTGAATCCCCACTTCACTAAGTTTTGCGTTCGTGCAGGTGCCAGTTGCATTGCTTGGCTCTAACTTTTTGACAGTTACACGTGACTAAATGCCTACGTTGACCGAACTACGCCATTGGTCAGTTCCATAGTACACACAGTCAGTAGCGGGGTTACGACCATACTAGGCTCTTCCGTCCGAGTCAATGCAACTGGCTAAGAGTGAATACGAGGGTACAGAGAAAAAAAAATCGAACGCTGAAAATAAAATAATAATCAAATAAATAATGAATGAAAAAAATAATACAAGATATAATAAATAAAATCATGCTCCAGTGATTGTTTATTTGGCATGTTGTTGTTTTTTTAACGATGATTTTCGTTACGTTTCGTGGGACGCGTCCCTCCCCCCCCCCCCTTCCAATCCCCTCTCACCCCTACCCCCACTCCACAAACTCGGCCGCACCCTTCACCCCCACCCTCCACCGCCCCTCACGACCCAAATCTCTCTTTTCCGAAATGGCCCAGTGCCGGCCAACCAGGAGTCTGCACAATGTGTGTTATAAAACTCGCATTGAAAGTTAACTATCTGGGGGGGGGGGGGAACCCTCCAGTCCCCCCTCGCCCCCCCTCGCCCCCCCCTCCCCCCCACCACACACACACACACACACCCGACCCCCCCACCCACCCACCCCCGTCCCCCTGGCTCTTTTCAATGTGGGCTTTAAACTTGAAGTCTCAAAGGACGTGTCAGTTCTTTTGACATGGACCGCGTCTCCTTCCCCCCTTCCTTCCTTCCTTCCTTTCTACTCGAACCTTCTCCACGCTATTATGCAACCCCCACCACACACACACACACACACACACACACACACACACCGCCACACACGTATACTGTACAGTGTGTGCATGTATGCACGGTTTCGTTTATCTTATCTTTAAATCAGTGAACATTTTTTTTTCTGTTGGGTTATACTTGAACCCCTCCACCTAATGGGCCAACAGGATTTGCTAAAAGAAGGTGACACCCCCCCACGCCCACCCCACTCCCTCAACCCCCCCCCCTGCCCCCCCCCCCCCAAAAAAAAAAAAGAAAAAAGAAAAAAGCACACAAAAAAAGCAGAAGAATTTTTTTTTAAACCCAGAAAGAATCGCAAGAAATATCTAAGGGTGTGTGTTCGTAGCCTATAAACCTTTTACAGCAACAAAAAATATCAGTAATAATGATAATGATGATTGCAATGATGATAGTAAGAAGGCGATGAAGGGGAAGAATGGATACTAAGATAATGGTGATGATAATGATGATGATGATGTTGAAAATAGGTATCCACGTTTTTATGCACATGCCTACATATACAGCATCAGTATCAGTATCAGTAGCCTCAAGGAGGCGTCACTGCGTTCGGTCAAATCCATATACGCTACACCACCTCTGCCAAGCGGATGCCTGACCAGCTGCGTAACCCCAACGCGCTTTGTCAGGCCTTGAGAAGAAGAAAACACACACACACACACCAAAAAACACCTAATATACATGTACATGTACACATAGTAATGGTGAACGATTTTTATATTGCTGGACTCTTTAGCTCTTTTGTTATTATCTCGTGATATTATGGGCTGTTGAGATGAGAGAGGGGGTTGTGGCATGGAGAGGGGCGTTAGAGAGGGGGTGAGGGTGAAGGGAACGTGGGGGGAGGGGGGAAGTGGGAGGGGAGGGGGGGTGGCTGTGTTGGATGACTGTGTGACGTAGCTGTGACGTTGATGAATGACGCTCGGGTCGCTTTTGTTTTTATATATTTTTGTAGCTGCTGGAGGAGAGACGATTTGCATAAGCCGTAAAAACGTGTGGTAGTGGTGTGTGTGTGTGTGTGTGTGTGTGTGTGTGTGTGTGTCTATGTGTGCGCGAGCTAGCGTTTTATACACACAAACACACACAGATAGATATATATATATGTGTGTGTGTGTGTGTGTGTGTGACCATGCATGCACTTTTGCGCGTGCATGCATAAGCACATCTGTGTATATTTGTGTTGCGGAATTTCGAAAGAATTTTAAGGCGCACATCATAAAGTGTGCATGTACGTATGTAACAACGAAGAAGAAGAAGAAGAAGAAGAAAAATCAACTAACAGTAATAACACACACACGCACGCACGCACGCGCGCACACACACACACACACGCACGCACGCACGCACGCGCACACACACACACACACACACACACACACACACACACCGGGGTGGAGGCAACAACAAAAGAACACTTTCCATTTGCATCCGGACGAGACACATGTACACATGTACACCACGCACAAAAAAACAACAAAGTTAGTTCGCTCAGATTTTTAACCCATTACACTTCCACTATTCATCTCCGTCCCTTTTTTTTTTTTTTTTTTACTGCCATGGGCATTCAAGCAGAGCAAATATGGCCGCATTGTGCAACGTGCCGAGGTTCTGTTTTCTTATTTAGATTGCGCTCTGCACGCTTTCTTCGCAGGCAACTGTTTGAATACGCCCCACTTCATACAAATTTTGGACAATTTTAGAAGAAGAAGAAGAAGGGGGGGAAAAAAGGAGGTAGGAATAGAGGGTTCGTCCCATAGTTTGGTGAATGTGTACATTGAAAGAGAAAATGGGATAGTATAGGGTAGGAGGGAGGGAGGGAGAGAGAGAGGGTGGGGGGGGGATTGGAGGGTAGGGGTGGGGAAGGCAAGCAGGCAGACAGACTGACAGACAAGGACAGAGAGAGAGGAAAGACAGACAGATAGAGGGAGAGAAAGAGGAAAAGAAGAAGGGAGGGAACTGGAGGAGAGGGCTGGGGTGTGTGGGGGGTGGGGGGGGGCTAGGGGAGAGAAGAGGGTACGAAAAACTTGGTTCGTTTTTTTTTTTGTGAAAACGTTCTGTTTTGCTATTTTGAGCTGTCCAGTTTTATCTGAAGTGCGCCAGTTGTACAGGGCGCCACTCTGTTGCTGACCCGAGGTCCAAATTTTGCTCGCTCAACACGCAGGCACACACACACACACACGCGTGCGCGCGCGTGCGCACACACAAAACGATGCATGCACACGCACGGACACACACGCAACACACAAACGCAACACACACACACACAGTTGTTACACTCTGAATCATAATGTAATAGTATCTTACCCACATTTTTTTTTCTTTTTACATAATAATTGATTGTGTCCATGGTGATAAGTGAAAGGTGTGTCAGGTGCTGACGGGCATTTTAAGTGAGCCTAAAGAAAAATGTTCTGTTTTGGGTTGAAGCAGATAATAAAGTATTTTGAATTGAATTGAACTGAATTTGAATTGAATTAAAATATACATGAAGAGAAATATGCGTGCTAATGGGAGGTAGGGGAAGGACGGGTTTGCACAGTGAGGACGGGGGATTGGGGTGGGGGGAGGGGGGAACGGAACGAACGAACGAATTTTATTGCTATTAAGCTGTTAAGCCCATTCAGCAATGCGACACGACACACAGTAATTGTGACGCGAAGTCACAGACATGGAGACCATGGCAATGTTTTCTTTTTTCAATGTACAATCACATGACACAATCGTTATTGTCAATATCGATATTGTCACTGACAAGAGATTCTGTTGACAAGGCGAGGCACAGTAGCGAACACATCAGCCCAGGTAGAACTGGATCAGGCCACGAAGAGTTTGCAAGTCTCGTTCTGCACGTGCTTGGGTGTCAGTGGAACAGAGAGATACGGAGAGAGAGAAAGTGAGGGAAGGAGAGGGAAGATGGTGGGTGAAGTGGACATGGAGAGCTTGGGTCATGTCAACAACAAACACACACACACACACACAAAAAGCCACTTTGAGCCGTTGGTATGTCTCGATTGTGATAGGAAACTCTAGGGAGAGAGCTGGACAGTACAAGGTCTTCAGAGAAGAAGCCCCCCTCAGTCAAGTGTTTCGGCCCTTAACTCCTTACACTCTAAGGAGGCCGGGCCGCACCCAGGTCATGACTCCTGGATGCCCTTGTATTGCCGCCTTTTTTTTTTTTTTTTTTTCTAGTCCTCAGCAGGTTCGAACCCGCGCCTCCAGGGTGGTCGCCACTTCAGATCAGTACCAGTATCAGTATCAGTATCAGTAGCTCAAGGAGGCGTCGCTGCGTTCGGTCAAATCCATATACGCTACACCACATCTGCCAAGCAGATGCCTGACCAGCAGGCCAACGCACTTAGGCCTTGAGAAAAAAAAAAAATAAAAAATATATTTATTTTTTTAATAAAAATATAGAGAGAGAGAGAGGGATAATAATAAAAATAAAATAAAAAATATAAATAAATAAAAATAAAGATAAAATAAAATAAAACAAATAAAGGTTATATTACATGAAAAGAAAGGTGAGGATGCGGTAGGGGAGTGGACGGGCGCAATAGCCGAGTGGTTAAAGCGTTGGACTGTCAATCTGAGGGTCCCGGGTTCGAATCACGGTGACGGCGCCTGGTGGGTAAAGGGTGGAGATTTTTACGATCTCCCAGGTCAACATATGTGCAGACCTGCTAGTGCCTGAACCCCCTTCGTGTGTATATGCAAGCAGAAGATCAAATACGCACGTTAAAGATCCTGTAATCCATGTCAGCGCTCGGTGGGTTATGGAAACAAGAACATACCCAGCATGCACACCCCCGAAAACGGAGTATGGCGGGGTAAAAACGGTCATACACGTAAAAGCCCACTCGTGTGCATACGAGTGAACGCAGAAGAAGAAGAAGGTAGGGGAGTGGGAAACAAGGGGAGAGAGACATTGGGTATAAGGTGGTTAACTGGAGGATGAGGGCTACGGTAGAGAAGTTGATGAATTGCCCTGTCAATAATTTTCAGCAGAATTGGTGGTGGTGTTGCCATTAAGTGGAGTGATGGCCTAGAGGTAACGCGTCCGCCTAGGAAGCGAGAGAGAATCTGAGCACGCTGGTTCGAATCACGGCTCAGCCGCCGATATTTTCTCCCCCTCCACTAGACCTTGAGCGGTGGTCTGGACGCTAGTCATTCGGATGAGACGATAAACCGAGGTCCCGTGTGCAGCATGCACTTAGCGCACGTAAAAGAACCCACGGCAACAAAAGGGTTGTTCCTGGCAAAATTCTGTAGAAAAATCCACTTCGATAGGAAAAACAAATAAAACTGCACGCAGGACAAAAAAATACAAAAAAAAATGGGTGGCGCTGTAGTGTAGCGATGCGCTCTCCCTGGGGAGAGCAGCCTGAATTTCACACAGAGAAATCTGTTGTGATAAAAAGAAATACAAATACAAATTATTCAAACTTCATCGCCGGTAAAAGGAATGAATATTAAGCATACCTTGAATCGTTGCGTGCATGAGCAACATTCAAGACCAAACAAAGCAGTGGTAGTATTGGTAGGAGTCGTACTCGTGGTTGTAATAGTAGTAACAAGTGATAGAAGTTGCAGCATCAGCAATTGTAAAAGCAGTATCCAACCTTTACTGCTGCAATAATACAAGCAGTTTCACAACTGACATGGGGGAAAAAACAACAACAACAACAACAACAACAAAACACGGAGATTAGTGACATCATCACCTCGAAACAAAGTGTTTACTACAGACAAAGTTGCGTAACATTTACCCACATTCCTTGATTTAATAAAGCTTTCCTGTAAAAAAAAAAAAAAAAGAAAATGTTTTATTGCTTATTTACATTATATGCACGCGCCATCCTTTTTCCAAAAGTGTAGTTTTTGTTTTGCGTGCGCGCGCGCGTGTGTTTGTATGTGTGTGTGTGTGTGTGTGTGTGTGTGTGTGTGTGTGTGTGTGTCGTTTCCTCCCTTGGTGAGGCAAAGAAATGATAAAGTATCGTTTTGATTTGCTTGCAGATCAAGGATTCCGCACAGGCGTGGATTACCTACAGCAAGGGCCACCACAACGAAGATGTCGTCCTTGGAGGTGATGAAGATTCTGATGCTCAAAGCTTCGTGCAGGACGGAGGAGGTGGTTAGTGGTTGTCAACATAACACGCCATCCGCACCATGCCTACTTCTGAAGTCATCGTGTTCGATCGCTGAACAGATGAAGAAGAAGTTTGCCTCTTATCTCTCGTAAAAGTCGCTGTGCTGGGCATTGCAAAGTCTTTGAAGAACTGTGGCGCATGACCTTGTGGTTTGTTTTTTTACGGGAGTCTCCTGTCATCAGCCAGGACTTCACTCCAGAAATCACAGAGCCTTCTGTCATCAACCAGGCTTTCACTCCAGAAATCACTCAGCCTTCTGTCATCAACCAGGCTTTCACTCCAGAAATCACAGAGCCTTCTGTCATCAACCAGGCTTTCACTCCAGAAATCACAGAGCCTTCTGTCATCAACCAGGCTTTCACTCCAAAAATCACAGAGCCTTCTGTCTCCAGCCAGGCTTTCACTCCAGAAATCAGTCTCCTGTCATCAGCCAGGCTTTCACTCCAGAAATCACAGAGCCTTCTGTCATCAACCAGGCTTTCACTCCAGAAATCACAGAGCCTTCTGTCTCCAGCCAGGCTTTCACTCCAGAAATCACTCAGCCTTCTGTCATCAACCAGGCTTTCACTCCAGAAATCACAGAGCCTTCTGTCACCAACCAGGCTTTCACTCCAGAAATCACAGCCTTCTGTCTCCAACCAGGCTGTCACTCCAGAAATCACAGAGCCTTCTGTCTCCAGCCAGGCGTTCACTCCAGAAATCACAGAGCCTTCTGTCATCAACCAGGCTATCACTCCAGAAATCACTCAGCCTTCTGTCATCAACCAGGCTTTCACTCCAGAAATCACAGAGCCTTCTGTCATCAACCAGGCTTTCACTCCAGAAATCACAGAGCCTTCTGTCATCAACAAGGCTTTCACTCCAGAAATCACAGAGCCTTCTGTCATCAACCAGGCTTTCACTCCAAAAATCACAGAGCCTTCTGTCTCCAGCCAGGCTTTCACTCCAGAAATCAGTCTCCTGTCATCAACCAGGCTTTCACTCCAGAAATCACAGAGCCTTCTGTCATCAACAAGGCTTTCACTCCAAAAATCACAGAGCCTTCTGTCTCCAGCCAGGCTTTCACCCCAGAAATCACAGAGCCTTCTGTCATCAACCAGGCTTTCACTCCAAAAATCACAGAGTCTCCTGTCATCAGCCAGGCTTTCACTCCAGAAATCACAGCCTTCTGTCTCCAACCAGGCTGTCACTCCAGAAATCACAGAGCCTTCTGTCTCCAGCCAGGCTTTCACTCCAGAAATCGCAGAGCCTTCTGTCATCAACCAGGCTTTCACTCCAGAAATCACAGAGCCTTCTGTCATCAACCAGGCTTTCACTCCAGAAATCACAGAGCCTTCTGTCATCAACCAGGCTTTCACTCCAGAAATCACAGAGCCTTCTGTCATCAACCAGGCTTTCACTCCAGAAATCGCAGAGCCTTCTATCCTCAGCCAGGCTTTTACTCAAAAAATCACAGAGCAACCCTAAAGACTGTGTTGTTGTTTTGTTGTTTTTGTTGTTTTCTTCAGGGGACCTTTAGTACCACCACACCTTTTATCATGTTTGCAGTCGAAGGGACCATCATCAAGAAACAGCCGAAAGTTTTGCTCGCATATCATCATCATCATCATCATCATCATCAATCATCACCAGCCCAAAGCGACATGAGCAGCAAACGAAGACACGAGAAGCAACACAAGGCTGTGTTTGTGTGTCGTAAAGGCTGAAGGATCAGTCCCTGGTCCAGCTTGCTTGCTGCTCATCGTTGCCTCCCTCCCTACCTGAGACTGTATTTCACAACATCCAGCAACGATGGTTGGTTTTGTACAGGGGCCTCACGTCATCAACCAGCCTTTCACTCCAAAATTACTTCTTCTTCTTTTTCCGCGTTCCCTGGCCACGCAAGATTTCCAGTCAAGTCAGGACAGCGAAGTCCGCAGTCCGTCGCAGGAACCCTACCGGTCCCCGCAGTTTCTCTTGGAGCTCCACCGGGCTGGGCCATGCCTGGCGTCTCAGAGCGTCGAAGGTGGGGCAGGACTGCAGGATATGGGAGGGGGTCTGTGGGCCTGTGCCACAAGGGCACTGGACAGTATTTGATATCTTCAGACGGTAGAGATGGGAGAGGAGCTGACAGTGTCCCGTTCGCAGTCTGAAGATTGTGACCTGTGTCGCCGCTCTGTCCAGCTCATGGATGCCGTCCTTTTCGTCTTCCGGCCCGATGTCCAGACGTTGGCGCCATGCTTTCCTGAAGCTGTCTCTCAGTATCGTTTTTGCCTCACTCCAAAATTACAAAGCAGCCGAAGGAAAAACACAACACCTGACTATGAAGACTGTGTTGTTGTTGTTTTGCTGGGAACCTGCAGTACCAACACACTTTTTGTCATGCTTGCTGTCGAAGGTATGGTCATCAAAGAAACAACCCAAAATTTGCTCGCATCACATCATCATCATCATCATCATCATCATCATCACCAACCCAAAGCAACGCGAGCACCGAGCGAAGACACGAGACGCAACACAAGGCTGTGTGTGTGTGTGTGTGTGTGTGTGGTAAAGGCTGAAGGTTCATTCCCTGGGCAAAATATGACTGAATCCAGCTTGCTTGCTGCTCGTAGTTGCCCACCCCCACCCCACTCCCGCTCCCCACCCCTCCCACACACACACACCTCTACTGCTTTCCACAAAATCCAGCAACGATGACGTCCTTGAATGGTTCGCTGAGAGGATGGAGCTCACTGACATCACAGACGACTGTTTCCTGAAGAGACTGGAGACACAAAAAAAGAGCATGGGGCCAGGGAAAGATCTGATTTCCAACGCTCCTGACACAGTTCCAGAGGGTACACTCCAAACACAATGGGCTGTTTGCTGAAGAGATCGGAGACCAAAAAAAGAGCATGGGAGAGGGACGCTCACTCAGTCCTGGCTCCGCGACTAAGCCATTATTGTCGTTAGTAGGGGGCTTAGTATGTGGTGTCCTAAGTACGTCACTTATTACGGCCAGTCCTCTCTTCTCCTCTAGACAGACCCCTCGGATGTCCAGTGGGTGTCTGAATGACCCAACCTTTAGCTTCCGTCGTCAGAATTGTGGTATTCTTTGTCAACATTCACGTCTTATGTATAAGAGCCTTCCGCTTGCAATATTTTGATGATGGTAATTGGGGTGAAACGCTGTTAACGTCGTCTCTTTCGCCGTTCGTATGGAAGGAGTTAAAACAGAACAGGCACCACTGAACACCACCGAAGTGACTCAGCAGCAGTGCAGGGTCTCCTCTGGTGTGTGGCCTCCTGGCGACCTAACATCGATGGTTCCCTGTGGACTGCCGACGCTGGAACTGCGACGGACGAACCCGGGTGTGGCCGTGTATGGGGGGAATCTAAATGAGCGGCGTGGGAGTAATGCCACTGAAACGGTGCAGATGATGGAGCAGCAAAAAAAAAAAAAAAAAAAAAGAGCATGAGGCCAGGAAAAGAACCGGAGTTTCAATGAACCTCAGCTCCAGTGGGAGTACTCCAAACACAGTAATGGACAATGTAACATCATTTTGTGGAATGTGTCACGTTGGATAAACAATGAGAGCTTCTCTGTCTGGACTTCGGAGTCGGTTCAAACTGTGTTGTGGAACAGGTGGGTCGTGTGTTTGTTTTTGTTGCTGTTGTTTGTTTGTTTGTTTTGTTTGTTTTGTTTGTTTCCCTTCTTTCTTTCTTTGTTTTGTTTTTGTTTGTTTTTTATTTCTTTTCGTTGACGTCTTTTTATATGTGTGATATTAGACGAAAGGGGGAAAGAGAGAGAGAGAGTGTGTGTGTGTGTGTGTGTGCGTGCGTGTGTGCGTGCATTTATATGTGGCTGGCGTGGCGAATGAAAGGGATAGGGGGGGGGCGGTGGGGGGGGAGGGATTGGGGAGGAGGGTATTCACTTTATTACATCTGTATTAGATAAGAAACGAAACACTAGTATGAACATTCCACACGCATTATGTTTATGCTCGCTCTCTCTCTCTCTCTCTCTCTCTCTCTCTCTCTCTCTCTCTCTCTCTCTCTCTCTCTCTCGCTCACTCACTCTCTCTTCGATTGTTTTGAATCGTTTGCTTAATCTCTGTGGGTTTGTTTTTCCCCAGATGCCAAGAAACCTTCATAACGGGAAGCCTTCATGGAAGGAAGCGGAAGTGTTTAAGAAGACTTCAGGACAGAAAGCGGAAGTGTTTAGAAAGCCTTAGAACAGGAAGCGGAAGTGTTTAGGAAGCCTTAGAACAGGAAGCGGAAGTGTTTAGGAAGCCTTCATGACAGGAAGCGGAAGTGTTTAGGAAGCCTTAGAACAGGAAGCGGAGGTGTTTAGGAAGCCTTCAGAATAGGAAGCGGAAGTGTATAGGAAATCTTCGGGACAGGAAGTGGAAGTGTTTAGAAATATTTCAGAAGAGGAAGTGTTTTGGCAGCCTTCAGGACAGGAAGAGGAAGTGTTTTGGAAGCCTTCAGGACAGGAAGAGGAAGTGTATAGGAAATCTTCGGGACAGGAAGCGGAAGTGTTTAGAAATACTTCAGGACAGGACGCGGAAGTGTTTTGGAAGCCTTCAGGACAGGAAGCGGAAGTGTTTAGAAATGTTTCAGGACAAGAAGAGGAAGTGTTTTCGAAGCCTTCGGGACAGGAAGTGGAAGTGTCTAGAGACGCCATTCAACGAAGGACATTTCCCCCCCCAGACAGAATGGCGTATTAAACGGGGGATAGATTCATCATGTCTGTTGTGCTATTTCACGACAAAGACCGGATACAAGAAGCAGTAAGGAACGGTTTCTTTGTACGACGCGAACAAAGAAAGTACAATGTGAACTGTGGTTTGGTGTCTGTGTTCGGTGTTTTGTGACACAGACGTTTTGTGCTATCTGTATGTTTGTAACGTGCCTGTGCTGGTAAGAGGTGTGTGGTGTGTGAGTGAGGGGAGGGAGGTGGGTGGGTTGTGAGGAGGGTTACGATAGTGGTGGTGTTGGTGGTATTAGTGGGTGTAGAAGCAGCAGTAGCTGTTGTAGTAAAAATAGTTTTAAAAAAAATTGATTATTCCAGTGTATATCATGTTTGCTTTTTAAACTACCAAAATATTAGCATAGAAATATGAAAGCATCGGAAAATAGAAACACACTGCTTTTACTGATAGTTCAACGCATTGACCAGCGCAAGTAAAAACTATTTATTTGTTTTTACGAGGACGA
>NC_134878.1:7294594-7307094 GCF_041734735.1 Babylonia areolata | reverse complement strand
ATAACAGTAGAAATTAGGATACATACAAGTACATATCAATAAAAAAAACAAAAAAACTTGTGCATACACACACATGCATGCACTGCACACACACACACACACACACACACACACACACACACACACACACACACACACGCACACACACACACACACACGTTTGAACAGAAGCTGCATATTACATGTGGATGGGGCTGATGACTAGATCTTCAGGAAGATGGTTGTTGATCCGAAGAAGATATAAGGAGAGAGAGAGAGAGAGAGAGAGAGAGAGAGAGAGAGAGAGAGAGAGAGACAGAGAGACAGAGAGAGAGAGACAGAGACGGAGACAGTAAGACCACAGAGAGACCGCAAAAGACAGACGCAGAGAGAGAGATAGACGGAGACAGAGACAGACAGACAGACACACACGTACAGTGAGAACAGATAGACAGAGTGAGAAGAGACAAAGAGAGAGAGAGAGAGAGAGACAGAGTGAGAACACACTGAGAGACAGGTGAGTGGGAGAAGAAAGAGACAGAGATTTACAACATTCCACAACACGAAACATAGTGGCGTTGTTCCTTTTTCCCACACACCCTGTCTTCAGACCTTTTTTTATGGTTGCATGCAGCTCACGATTCACAATCTTTCTTTATTTCTTCCTTTCTGTCTTTTCTTTTTTTCTTCTTCTTCTTCTTTCTTTCTTTTTTTCTTTTCTGCTTCACACGAAACCTCCTCACTGGCAAAAAAAAAAAAAAAAAAAAGAAAGAAAGAGAAATGAAAAGAAACAATAACAAGAAGAACAACAAAAAAAAAAGTGAAAAGTTTCAGTTTCAGTTTCAGTAGCTCAAGGAGGCGTCACTGCGTTCGGACAAATCCATATACGCTACACCACATCTGCCAAGAAGATGCCTGACCAGCAGCGTAACCCAACGCGCTTAGTCAGGCCTTGAGAGAGAGAGAGAGAGAGAGAGAGAGAGAGAGAGAGAGAGAGAAAGGTGAATAAATAATAAAGTGAAAAGAAAGTAATTAATGTACAGTTCTATGTCTGTCTATTTCTTTGCATCATTTTTTTTTAACTGATGTTCGATGTATGGCTACATTGGTGAGAGAGAGAGGGAGAGGGGGGAGAGAGAAACGAAACGAAACGAAACGAAACGAAATTTTATTTCACCAGGGTAATGAGATAAGCAAGTACACATGCTTTTTTCCACCCAGCCCTGGACAAAGAGAGAAAAAAGAAGAAAACACACACACACACACACACACACACACACACACACACACACACACACACACATGCACACAAAACAAGAAAACAAAAACGCACAAATTTGCAATTATCAAGTACAAGAAAAAGAGAAGAAAAAAAAGAATTAAGTACTATTAAAAAATAAAATAAAAAAAAATAAATGAAAATAAAAATAGACAAAAAAAAAAAAACTTTAAAAGAAGGAAGGTAAGGGGGGTGGGGGTGGATAGTCCATCGACCACAAACAGAATCACATACACATTCGCACACTCGGGTAAACAAATGTTACAAGGGGAGATAAAAAAAAAAAAAAAAAAGAAGTCAGGCATGATATACTACTCACACACAGACAAATTAAGACATAGTGAGACAACCAAACATTATCAGAAAAAAACACACAAAAACCCCCACAGTTATTGACTTGAAGAGAATAAATCAGATATTGTTATGTGTTACCTTTGAGTTTAGGCTTTTAAAAAGGAAAGTTTTGTATGCTGATTTAAATGAGTTGATACTGCTTATATTTTAATGTATTCTGGTAAGGAGTTCCAAAGTGTCCCCCCTGAGTATGCCAGACTAGTTTTAAAACAGATCGATTCTTGGTTTTTTTATAATGATATTATTTGTATATCTGGACTGATTCAAGGGGAACCGTGCAGTTAGTGAAGAAGGAGCAAATCCATTTTGTATTCGATACATCATAATTGCTTTATTGTATTGCAGTTTGTATGTTAGGGGAAGGATATCAAGTGTAGTGTAGTCTTCGGGTGTCAGTGTAGAAGATTTTAGGAGTACAACTTTAAGGGCTCGCTTATGAATTCTGACTAGTGGCTTCAATGTACTGGCGCTACAAAGGTCGAATAAAGTGGATGCATAATCTATCGAAGACTGAATATGTGCATGGTAGAACAGTTTTCGTGCATTAATATCTAGAAAATGCTTAACTCTAGATAACTGGAACACTTTTTGGGAGACTTGCTTGCATAAACATTCAATATGAGGTGTCCAGGAAAGGTTGTTATCTATGGTTACTCCCAGAACTTTGTGATTACTTACTTCATCTATCTTCTTATCACCTATATAAATGGACGGTATACTAAAATCAATATTTTGTCGTTTTTGTCGAGAAGTAACTATCATGTATTTAGTTTTTTGCTCGTTTAAAGCCATGTGGTTTTGTTCCGTCCATCTGACCAACTCATCAACATTTTCTTTAAGGCTAATAGATAATTCTTTCAGGTCAGAGTGATTCGAATGAACAGAGGTGTCATCAGCAAAAAGTTCACACAAGCCTCTCGTAATAGATAGAGGAAGGTCGTTAATATATAAAGAAAAAAGAAGGGGACCAAGCACTGATCCTTGAGGAACACCAAATAGTTGTGTCTGAAATCCAGATTGTGCATTGGTTAGAGAAACAGTATGTTGGCGATTAGTGAGAAATGATCTGATGAGAGATAAAGCATGTTCGGAAATTCTGTAAAGTGTTAGTTTTCTCAGTAATAGGTTATGGTCAATAACATCAAACGCTTTCGCAAAATCAACGAACAATACTGCTGTGAATTTGTTGTCATTTATGTTCATAAGCCACTCATCTACTAGATTAGTCAGTGCGGTATGGCATGAGTGATTTATTCGAAACCCAGATTGGTTTGGATGGAGTAAATTATATTTTGAAATATGAGACATGAGATGCTTATAAATGTGTTTTTCCAAAGGTTTTGAAAGAACTGAAACTATTGAAATAGGCCTGTAGTTAGAAGGATTAGTTTTATCGCCAGATTTATACAGTGGAATTATTTTCGCTTGTTTAAAATGATTAGGAATGTAATTTTTATCAATACAAAGATTGTATAAATAAGTTAAGGAATCGGCAATGATAGGGGCACTGGATTTTAAGATTTTACCATCTATGCCATCAAGACCTCGTGTGCCTGTTTGTTTTAAGTGTATGAGATAAAAATAAATGTCGTATACGGACAATGGTGGAATGTTTAAGTCTGATGTTATGTTTTTGGAATTACAAAACTCTTTCAGTGACGCGAGATCGTTAAATTGGGATCTATCATTTTTTACTGTAAAATTAGAAACATTGGAAAAATGGTAATTTAGGTCATCGATATTTATACTGCTTGCATCAACTAATACTTTATTAGTTCTTTTTCTTGTGAGGGTGTTTATGGCCTTCCATATCGATTTTGAGTTATTGTTAGTTCGGCAAGAAAACAGATTCCGGATATATTTCTTTTTTGATGAGCGAAGCATTGCAACTACTTTATTTCGTTGTTTCTTAAATTTTTCATATTGTTTCGTTTTTAAAAGATTATTTCTAAAATGTATGGCTTTTAGAATTTCATCAGTTAGCCAAGGAGGTTTAGGGGTATGTTTGACTCTTTTGGTTTTGAATGGAGCATGCTTATCATATACATTAATGAATGTTTTATGCCAAAATTCAAGGGAGGGGGAGAGGGAGGGAGAGAGGGAGAGAGAGAGGGGGGAGATAGAGGGGAGAGAGAGAAAGAGGGAGGGAGAGAGAGATAAAGAAAGAGAAAGAGAGAGGAGAGAGAGAGAGAGTTTCTGTGTGTGTGCATGTGTTAATGATAATAATAGTTTATATTGCGCCTTTCATTAAAATACAGTAATTGTCAAGGCACATTACAAGAGTAAAGTATAACAAAAATAAAAAGTCTACAGCAAAAAATCAAAACCACATGTAAACAAAATTTCCAGAAACCTCCAAAAACCATTCCGTGTGAACAGAACAGTCACTGTAAAACAGTGAACTGGACCAATTATCTTCTACGTGTGTGTGTGTGTGTGTGTGTGTGTGTGTGTGTGTGTGTGTGTGTGTGTGTGTGTGACAGAGTGAGAACAGAGACAGAGACAGACTGAGAAGAGACAGAAAGTCCAGACAGAGAGAGAGAGAGTGGGAACCGAGAGACAGAGATTTACAACTTAAGTTTCCCTGCATGACACGACACAAAGACTGCAAAGGGCCCATAATCCATGGAAGTGTGTCTGTTTCTCTTCCCACACCCGTGATCTAAAAATAGAGATGAGCGTTCCCACACGCTGTCCAATACAACTCAGTTTCCATGCAGCTCACTAAGCACACTTTTTTTTCTTTCTTTTTTTTTTTTTTTTTTTTTTTTTTGCCCTTTGTCTTCAGTAAGTCACATTAACCTCTTCACTGCTCACTAATTGTTTGACAGGTGCAATAGCCGAGTGATTAAAGCGCTGGGTTCGAATCTCGGTGACGGCGCCTGGTGGGTAAAGGGTGGAGATTTTTCCGATCTCCCAGGTCAACATATGTGCAGACCTGCTAGTGCCTGAACCCCATTCGTGTGTGTGCGCATGCAGAAGATCAAATACGCACGTTAAAGATCCTGTAATCCATGTCAGGGTTCGGTGGGTTATATATATATATAATATACCCAGCATGCACACCCCCGAGAACGGAGTATGGCTGCCTACATGGCGGGGTAAGTAAATAAAAACGGTCAAACACGTAAAATGTTACATATCTGTCTGAGTGTGTATGTGTGCGCGTCTGAAATCTGATTGAATGACACAGGAAACGAATGATGAGCGCCCAGTGGCAGCCGTCAGTCGGCTCTACCCAGGAAGGCAGCCTGTGGTGCAAATGTCCCCGTGTATGTAAAGCGCTTACAGCTTGGTATCTGACCGAGGATTGGCGCTATATAAGTATCCACATCAATCAATCATGACACGACACAAAGACTGCAAAAGGCCCATAATCCATGGAAGTGTGTCTGTTTCTCTTCCCACACCAGTGATCTAAAAATAGAGATGAGCGTTCCCACACGCTGTCCAATACAACTCTTATTTTCTGCTTCAGTTTCCATGCAGCTCACTTAGCACACTTTTTTTTTCTTTCTTTTTTTCTTGCCCTTTGTCTTCAGTGAGTCACATTCACCTCTTCACTGCTCACTAATTGTTTGACGGGTGCAATAGCCGAGTGGTTAAAGCGCTGGACTTTCAATCTGAGGGTCCTGGGTTCGAATCTCGGTGACGGCGCCTGGTGGGTAAAGGGTGGAGCTTTTTCCGATCTCCCAGGTCAACATATGTGCAGACCTGCTAGTGCCTGAACCCCCTTTCGTGTGTATGCGCACGCAGAAGATCAAATACGCATGTTAAAGATCCTGTAATCCATGTCAGCGTTCGGTGGGTTATGGAAACAAGAATATACCCAGCATGCATACCCCCGAAAACGGAGTATGGCTGCCTACATGGCGGGGTAAGTAAATAAAAACGGTCATACACGTAAAATGTTACATATCTGTCTGAGTGTGTATGCGTGCGCGTCTGAAATCTGATTGAATGACACAGGAAACGAATGATGAGCGCCCAGTGGCAGCCGTCAGTCGGCTCTACCCAAGCAGGCAGCCTGTGGTGCAAATGTCTCCGTGTATGTAAAGCGCTTAGAGCTTGGTCTCTGGCCGAGGATGGGCGCTATATAAGTATCCACATCAATCAATCATGACACGACACAAAGACTGCGAAGGCCCATAATCCATGGAAGTGTGTCTGTTTCTCTTCCCACACCAGTGATCTAAAAATAGAGATGAGCGTTCCCACACGCTGTCCAATACAACTCTTATTTTCTGCCTCAGTTTCCATACAGCTCACTAAGCACACTTTTTTTTTTCTTTCTTTTTTTTTTTTTTTTTTTTTTGCCCTTTGTCTTCAGTGGGTCACATTAACCTCTTCACTGCTCACTAATTGTTTGACAGGTGCAATAGCCGAGTGGTTAAAGCGCTGGACTTTCAATCTGAGGGTCCTGGGTTCTGAACCCCCTTCGTGTGTATGCGCACGCAGCGTTCGGTGGGTTAAGTAAATAAAAACGGTCATACACGTAAAATGTTACATATCTGTCTGAGTGTGTATGTGTGCGCGTCTGAAATCTGATTGAATGACACAGGAAACGAATGATGAGCGCCCAGTGGCAGCCGTCAGTCGGCTCTACCCAGGTAGGCAGCCTGTGGTGCAAATGTCCCCGTGTATGTAAAGCGCTTAGAGCTTGGTATCTGACCGAGGATTGGCGCTATATAAGTATCCACATCAATCAATCATGACACGACACAAAGACTGCAAAAGGCCCATAATCCATGGAAGTGTGTCTGTTTCTCTTCCCACACCAGTGATCTAAAAATAGAGATGAGCGTTCCCACACGCTGTCCAATACAATTCTTATTTTCTGCTTCAGTTTCCATACAGCTCACTAAGCGCACTTTTTTTTCTTTTTTCTTTCCTTTTGTCTTCCGTGAGTCACATTAAACTCTTCACTGCTCACTACTTGTTTCAAAAACCGAAAAACAGGCTTCGACATAGAACTGCAAGAGCGGAACCACCCCCACCCCCCACCCCTCCACCCCACCTTTGTCTCTCAACCAATTATCCCCATGAAGTCGGCAAGAAAAGCTTTGAGCTCTTCTTCTTCTTCTTCTTCTTCTGCGTTCGTGGGCATCAACTCCCACGTTCACTCGTATGCACACGAGTGGGATTTTACGTGTATGACCGTTTTTACCCCACCATGTAGGCAGTCATACTCCGCTTTCGGGCGTGTGCATGCTGGGGATGTTCTTGTTTCCATAACCCACCGAACGCTGACATGGATTACAGGATCTTTAACGTGCGTATTTGATCTTCTGCTTGCATATACACACGAAGGGGGTTCAGGCACTAGCAGGTCTGCACAGATGTTGACCTGGGAGATCGTAAAAATCTCCACCCTTAACCCACCAGGCGCCGTCACCGTGATTCGAACCCGGGACCCTCAGATTGTAAGTCCAACGCTTTAACCACTCGGCTATTGCGCTTTGAGCTCAAAACGAACCACATGACATGAAAGCGCTGAACTAGGGGTGGGTGGGGGTTGGAGGTGGAGGGGGGGTGTGGGGGGTATTCAAGGAAGGGTGGAGGTTGGGGGGGTCGGAGGGGTGTGGTCCTAGGGCGAAAGGGAGGTCACCAACGATAACTGCGGGAGAGGGGAGCAAACTGTTGTCAAACAAACTTGACAATAGAAATTCCTCCGCCTCACAGTATAGAGTTTAGTGAACTGTCAAACACGTTATCATCACGTAGATCACGTTATCATCCCGTATACACTTCGTCTCGTCGACTTGTCAGCGACACACACTATATATTATGAGACTGTCGCGGTGGGTACTTTTTTTTTTTTTTTTTTTTTTTTTTTTTTTTTCGCTGTCGAAAGGTCCAGAAATAGTCAGAAAAAAAACAACAATGAAAAAAAAAACAAAGTAAACAACGTTTCAGTGGGTTGGATATGATTTTGTCACTTCATCACATCATGAGTTTCTCACACAGCGATACACATGTCAACAGTTTCGCACTCGAAATATTGGCAACAGTTGTTTGTTTTTTGCTTGTTTTTTGTTGGTTTTTTTTGTTTGTTTTGTTTGTTTGTTTTTTGTGTTTTGGTTTGGTTTTTTTTCTTTCTTTCTTTCTTTTCCACCAAACACAAGCTCACTCTTGCGGCCACATGCGATTTTTTTTTTTTTTTTGTTTTTTTTTTTTTTTTTTTTGCTGCCCCATCATCTGCACCGTTTCAGTGGCATTACTCCCACCCCGCTCATTTGGATTCCCCCATACACAGCCACACCCGGGCTGGTCCGTCACAGTTCCATGCGGATCTTGTCGATTTCTTAATCACACACACGCGCGCGCGCACACACGCACACACACGCACACGCACGCACAGAGACACGCTCACACAAACGCGCGCGCGCGTACACACACACATACACTTGCACACACGTACACACACACGCGCACACACACACACACACACACACACACACACACACGCACGCACGCACGCACGCACGCACATACACACACACACACAATCATGTTTCCATAGACGTAAACGCGTATGGCCTTTTTGACTCACTTGTGTACACAAAGTGAGTCTATGTTTTAACCCGATGTTCGGTTGTCTGTGTGTGTGTGTGTGTGTGTGTGTGTGTGTGTGTGTGTGTGTGTGTGTGTGTGTGTGTGTGTGTGTGTGTGTTTGTCTGTTAGTCCGTGGTAAACTTTACCATTGACATTTTCTCTGCAAATACTTTGTCAGCTGACACCAAATTAGGCATAAAAATAGGAAAAATTCAGTTCTTTCCAGTCATCTTGTTTAAAACAATATTGCACCTCTGGGATGGGCACACAAAAATTAATAATGAAGCCTAATTATATGCAAACTCCATTTACTGTTATATTTATATTTTTTGTATTTTCTAAACTTGGCACTTTGATCTGATATTCTGACCCAACAACAAGAGCAGTCATTATTATCATTTTTTTGTTCAAACAGGAACTTCTTTTGCTAAGCATGGAAGTTTTATTTATTTTGCAAACGTTTTGGTGCAGATAGTAAAAAAGGGAAATTACTCTGTAATTAACGCTAGGGGACTTAATTTGCTTTAAACTGATCTTTCTCATCTTAAACATTACATTTTGAAATTATACTCAATACATAAAAAGCTTGTGTGTTTTACTCTCAGTCACAAGTGAATCTTGAAGGCCTTGTTTTTTCTTTCTTTCGTTTCTTTACTTCGCTGTTTGAGGCAGTTACTTCTTCTTCTTCTTCTTCTTCTTCTCCTCCTCCCCCCCTCCCACCCTCTCTCTCTCTCTCTCTCTTTGTTAATCTGTTGTTTTCTCAGAGGTGAGGGAGGGGGGTGGGTGGAATTGTGGATAGGACGAACCCGGGTGTGGCTGTGTATGGGGGAATCTAAATAAGCGGGGTGGGAGTAATGCCACTGAAACGGTGCAGATGATGGGGCAGCAAAAAAAAAAAAAAAAAAGAAAAAAAAATATGGATAGGGGTGGGTGCCTGCTGGGCATGTTCGTGTTTCCCTTAATCACCCTGCAAAGCTGAGGGTGGATTACAGGATCTTTAACGTGCGTGTTTGACCTGCTTTTGTAACACGCACAAAGGTGATTACGTTGCAAGCAGGTAATGCATATATGTTGACGTGGTGTAGGCGTTGGGGGCCGGGGGGGGGGGGGGGAAGCTGTGGGGTGGGGGAAGATGGGGGAGAATGGGGGGGCGGGGAGGTATCCAAACCTCCACTTTCAGTCCACCAGGCGCTATACTGGACTGGAACCCGGATCCGTCAAAAAATGTGGTGACACGGTCAGCAGTGTGGTGAGAACTATGGCCTTGTATACTTTGAGCTTCGTCTCCAGGGTGATGCCTCTCCTGTTCCAAAAGGTTTTTTTTGGAGTCTGCCGAAGGCAGCGCTGGCTTTGGCGAGTCTGGCATTCACCTCGTCGTCAATGACAACTGAGAGAGTGTACTGCCCATGTATGTGAACTTGTCCACCGCGTTCAGTCGTTGCCCGTTGATGAAGATGTTTGGTTCAACGTAAGGCTTTCCTGGAGCTGGCTGGTGCATCACCTCAGTCTTCTTTGTGCTGATTGTGAGGCCAAAGTTGTCACAGGCAGCAGAGAACTTGTCGGCGCTGTGTTGCATGTCAGCTTCGGAGGCAGCGTTGAGAGCGCAGTCATCAGCAAACAGGAAGTCGTTGACGGTGTCTGTCCTCATCTTGGTTTTTGCTTGAAGCCTCCTGAGGTTGAAGAGTGAGCCATCTGTGCGGTACCTGATGCCAATGCCTACGTAAGCGTCTCTGAAGGCATCTGTCAGCATGGCTGAAAACATGAGACTGAACAGGGTGGGGGCAAGAACACACCCTTGCTTGACTCCGTTGGAGACAGGGAATGGTTCTGAAGTCTCTCCTTTGTCTTGGACTCGGGCCAGCATCCCATCGTGTAGTTGCCGTATGATGGTGATGAACTTTCTTGGACATCCGTACTTCGCCATGATTCTCCAAAGGCCATCTCTGCTAACAGTATCGAAGGCCTTGGTCAGATCGACATACGTGGAGTAAAGGTCGGCGTTCTGTTCCTGACACTTCTCCTGGAGCTGCTTGGCAGCAAACACCATGTCGATAGTCCCGCGTTCTTTCAGGAAACCACACTGGCTCTCTGGCAGGAGACCTTGCTCAAGGTGCACTATGAGACGGTTGAGTAGCACTCTGGCCAGAGTCTTTCCTGCAACGGACAGCAGGGATATTCCACGATGGTTGTCACAGGCCTGACGATTTCCTTTGCGCTTGTACAGGTGTATGATGGAAGCGTCTTTGAAGACCTGTGGAACTGCCTCATGCTGCCAGATGAGCTGGAACAGCTGATGAAGCTTCTCAGTCAGCGCCATACCACCTTCTTTGTAGACCTCAGCTGGAATGGAGTCTGAGCCAGGGGCTTTGCCATTGGATAGCAGACGGATAGCTTTCTGGGTCTCCTCCAAAGTTGGAATGGCATCCAACGACTCACTGACTGGCACCTACGGGAGTCGGTCGATGGCTTCATCATTGATGGTGGAAGGGCAGTTCAGTACGCTGTCAAAGTGTTCAGCCCATCTCTCAAGGATCCCGTCCTTGTCAGTAATTAGGGTAGAACCATCAGCACTGAGGAGTGGAGCAGATCCGGAGGTGGTGGGACCGTAGACTTCTTTCAGGCCGTTATAGAAGTTCTTCATGTCGTTCCTGTCTGCAAAGCCCTGGATCTCATCAGCTTTGTTGTTCAACCAGGAATCCTGCATCTGCCGCAGCTTCAGCTGGATGGTGCTGCGTGCGCTCTTCAGTATGTCTTTCTTTGACTGTGACTTGGGATCTTCAATGTGGGCTCTGTAGGCTTGGCGTTTGTCTTCCAGCAGCTGCTTGATCTCAGTGCAGTTCTCATCAAACCAGTCTTTGTGCTTCCTGGCAGAAGGCCCCAGGCACTCCATGGCAGTATTGTACACCGTCTCATGCAGTGCGCCCCATGCTGCCTCCACATTCTGGTTGTCCAGCACGGTGGACTCAAGGCGTTCCTCCAGGGTGTCAGCAAAGCTCTGCTTGATGTTGCCTAGCTCCAGCTTGTTGACATTCAGGCGTTTGGGTGCTTTCATGCCCTGAGGCCGTCTCTTGGGCTGGACGAGGAGGTTGAGTTTGGAGACGATAAGGCGGTGGTCTGTCCAGCACTCGGCGCCGCACATGGCCCTCGTGACTCGTACGTCCTGCCTGTCCCTCTTCCTGACAATGACAAAGTCAATGAGATGCCAATGCCCAGAGCGAGGATGCATCCATGACGTCCTGTTACGGGTAGGGAGGCAGATGACGGTGTTTGTGATAAGAAGGTCGTGCTCGGCACATGTCTGGAGAAGTAGTTGGCCATTGCTGTTACGGTTGCCAACCCCATGCTTCCCAATCACGCCTTCCCAGGAGGTGCTGTCACAGCCAACTCTCGCGTTAAAGTCACCAAGAATGATGAGCTTATCTGCGTTGGGAACAGTGGTGATGACAGCGTTCAGGTCCTCGAAGAACTTGTCCTTGATCTCATCCGGGTTGGTCATGGTGGGCGCGTAGGCGCTGACAATGGTGGTAAACTTCTTCCCGTTGCATAAAGGGAGTTTCATCTCGATCGTTCACTCCTTTCGGCGGGCCAGCAAGCTTGCCAACGAGGGTTGTCTTCACTGCAAAGCCAACTCCAGTCTCACGTCTCTCTTCGGGTCTGCGACCACTCCAAAAGAAGGTGTAGCCTGCGCCTCGCTCACAGAGTTCGCCTTCTTCTGCCAGGCTGGTCTCACATAAGGCAGTGATGTCGATGTTGTACCTGGCTAGTTCACTTGCAATGAGTGCTGTGCGTCTCTGTGGTCTGTCTGAGTCGCCTCTGTCCAGAAGCGTACGCACTTTCCATGTGGCAATGGTCAATGGGATGCTCCTTGTTTTCTTCTTTCTTTCCTTTGTGTGTCGACCGCTTGAGTAGGGTCCCCGTCAGCCGCGGTATGCTGACTAGGGTGGTGTGGAGCAGGCAATGTTTAGGGCACCTTTTCTATCCCCTTCCTCATGCCATGGAGGTGAGCAGTGCTGTCCTGAAGAGGGCTGCTCAGTCGCTCAGGGGTCTGCCGATCTCAACCGCTGCTCCAGTCGGTGAAAAACGACCCTATGGCCTGAGCCGCCTGTGTGCAGGTCCGTGGCTACGACTGCCAGTGTACCCACACCTGTCGCTTCGTCGCTTGCCTGTCGCCACAGGGCTTGGGGAAAAAGATGGTATGGGATGAAGGATGACTGACTTGCGCGATGACTTTGTTTATAGTGAGGAGGAGTTGTGCACCGTCGACCTCACTCTCTTGTCCGAGACCGCCTGTATCCAGTGGCAAGACGAGGTCAAGACGACTGGAGATGGAAAC
>NC_134878.1:7247094-7289594 GCF_041734735.1 Babylonia areolata | reverse complement strand
TTTGTTGAATGTCATCCAAGATTTAACATCAAGAATGCAATCTAGCATTTACTTAACCAGATTGTCTATTTGATTTTTTTTCCCCCCTTTAAAGTGGTAGGTTCAATCATCAGTAATTTTAGATTGAGTTTTGTTGATCACCACCACCATCTTCCTGTACACCACCCCTTTCTACATGTCATCTGTTAGCACCTGAAAAGCACAAAACCAAACGCGAGTGCGTGTGTATATTCAGTTGAGCGGGCATGTAGTGATGCATGTGTGCGTCAACCTGAGAGAGAGAGAGAGAGAGAGAGAGAGAGAGAGAGAGAGAGAGAGAGAGAGAGAGAAGACAAGACAAATTCTTTATTGTGTTAGTAGAAATACATAACAGAGGAGAAAAAAGAAAAAAAGAAAAATCTGAAAAAAGAACACACACACACACACACACACACACACACACACACACACACACACACACACACAGAGGCACAAGCATGGTGTCAGTAAATTGCATAGGAATGAACAAAATGAAAGAAACAAACTACACACAACACACACCGCACCACAGACCAGAAAGAATAACACGCATGAATGCTGACAATCTTAATGTTTACAAGACATGCATGTACACGGAAAGAGAGAGAGGTGAGAGACAAGAATAGACAAGACAAAACATTTTTTTTTTTTATTTCGCAAACTTGTTATATTCCATAGTTATGTTAAAGGCATACTTGTCTACTTCATATGCCTGTTTGAGGTCTTTTTTGAACATTATAACAAGTTTGTGGAAAAATGGGCACTTTATAACTGTTTGATACAAGATTAAGCTTTTCAATGCTACCTTGAAACTTTGACATTGAACATATATTGTTTTGCTGTTATAGATTTGTCAGTACTTAGAACTTAATTATATGTTTACCCTATACTTTCTAATGCACAAAACATATAAATTCTGTATCTGTAAACCTTTGTCTGAATAAAAAATATTGAAAAAAATATATATATTTCGAAGATAATAGATAAGTAGTGCTTTTTAACATCCAGTCCCCGCCCTGAACAGTAAAATGCATATGGCATAAGGTGGAAACGGCAATGTTCTGAGAGAGGCGGGGGTGAGGGGATCGGGGGGCGGGGGGGGGAGAGGGGGCAGAAAATTGTAAGTGAAAAATCGGAGAGAATGAGGAATGAGGCATAGAGAAGAGAGAGAAGGGGAAGAAGACAATTTTAACGATCGATTCTTTTTTTCTAAGGATGATCATAAATACGCACTGGTAATATATATATATATATATATATATATATATATATATTGTGTGTGTGTGTGTGTACAGACAGATAGATAGGTGTGTGGTGTGGTATGGTGTGCGTGGTGTGCGCGTGTGTGTGGTGATAAGTTTGAAACGTTGGATTGGGAAAGCAAACTAAGGGAGGCAACATTTCTTTCTTCGATGCAACATCTTTCTTTTCAATTATTTCCCCTTCAATGGGCAGAGAGAGGACTCGAATGTTTTACTGCTGGTGGTTAAAGGATGATATGTGCTACAAGGTTCTTATCACCTTGCGCTATCAAAATCAATCATCAAAAACAAGCTAAAACGTTGTATTAAAAAAAAAAAGTAAAACAAGGAGAAGGGGGAGAAGAAGGGGGAAGAAAAATACAGCAACAAGAAAAGAAAGAAAAAAAAAAAAAAAAAACGCCCGGCACCAACTTGATGTAATCACAGAGAGATGGAGAGCGACGGAGGGAGGTACAAATAATAGCAACATCTTCTAAGCTTCAGTGTGTGTTGTTTGTATGTGTGTGTTGTTGGTTGTCGTTGTTGTTATTCAGTGTCATTGTTGTTCAATCGGGAATAGCATTACACTGAGAGCTAACTTTCGAATTATGAGAGAGAACGAACGAACGAACGAATCTTTTTAATGAGGGAAGTGGAATAAGCATGCATATGCTTTTTTACATCCAGCCCTCAGGGCAAAAAGAAATGAAATCAAAATGTTCACAAGATAACAAAATGTTATAGAAAAACATACATGAAATTCAAATACACTCAATTGCACAGTAGCATTTACAAGTACATAATCATGATACCTGCATTAATGACAATAATGTATATGAATATGGTAATGAGAGAGATAGACTGAGTGAGAGAGAGAGAGAGAGAGAGAGAGAGAGAATGAAGGAAGGAAGAAAGGAATAAATGAATGATAAATGAATGAATGGATCTTATTTCCGATAGCATTAGAGTAAGCAAACAATTGCTTTCTCCAGCCCTCGAAAGGGAAACATGTCTAAAGAAAAGGTATGAAGAAGACCCCAAAAAATGAGTAAACGTTAACAAATTCATAGAAAAAACGAGAAAAGAAACAACATTATAATAAGCATCATATTTATAAGAAACAACATGTAATTTACAGCATCATATTTATAAGATACACCACGTAATTTATAGCATCATATTTATAAGAAACAACACGTAATTTATAGCATCATATTTATAAGAAACAACACGTAATTTATAAAGAGATAGAAAGAGAGATTGGGGGAGGTGGAGGGGGCTGCTGATAAGCAGAATTTTTTTTATTAGCAGTGCAGGATCAGTCGTGTGTGTGTGCGTGTTTGTGTGTATCTCACGGCCTGTCTGTGTGTCAGTGTGTGTCAGTGTTGTGTAGACGAAATACGTAAACGGATACGGAGAGAACTAGAGAAAAACAAAAACAAAACAAAAAAACAACCAGAAACCCTGTATATTTCGTGACAGCCGAAACTGAACATTATTCTTTCTCTGTCTTGTCTCGATAGCTGTCCTGGTACCGTTGAAAAAGATCTCTTCAATGGCGATCTCAGCCGAGCTCACCCTTTTCCGTGATCGAACCTTGTGACGAATTATCTCCCTTTATTCTCCACTTTCCGTACCCCCAACACCTCCACCATCAACACTACCACTCTCCAAGTGCATGCACGAGCTCATTCCAAGTTGACTCTGTTCACTTGTTCCGAAACGAATAATAAAATAATTATTATCATAACAATAATTCACTGGTAGCTTGAGAACCATTGACAAACAACAATAATTAACATCATCATCATCATCATTATTCTCTGAGCAGTTTGAAAACTATGAGTGTGAACGAAGTAAATGCTATGTTTTGCGTGCGTTCGGTGTGCAAAAATATGAGGTGGTTTTAAAAAAGTAGGGGGTAGAGGAGGGGGAAACTTTCATAATACCATCCGGGGTATATAGATTGCGTTGATCCCACCTACCGACACTGTCTTCTATCTTTGAACATTGGTGAAGGAGTGAAGGGTGGATGGGCGTGTGTTTTTGTGGGGGGTTTTATTTGTTTGTTTGTTGTTGTGTTTTTTTCTTTTGCTGCTTTTTTTTTCAATGGATTTCATGTATATCTATGTTAATTTACTATATCTATTGGTGATAAAAATGTTGTGTGCGTGTGCGTGCGTCCATACATATGTGTGTGTGTGTGTGTGTGTGTGTGTGTGTGTGTGTGTGTGCCTTTTACTTAGATATGCGATTTATCTGTTGGATGTTATTATTTGTTTACATTGTTGTGCAATACCTTATTGTCTTAATGCGCGCGCGCGAGTGTGTGTGTGTGTGTGTGTGTGCATTATACTTACATATACATTATTTGCTGGATTTTGTTGGGGTTTATTTTTTTTATACATTGTTGTACAATATTTTGTCATAATGCGCACTCGTTTCAATCTGTCGTGAGCGACTGTGAGTTCTTATTTGACTAGTTTTTGATATCTTTTATGGTGTGCGTGATAATTTTTTGTTGGTATTTACTCTTACACATTTCCAAGGCACAAGTCACATGTGTACATACATGCATAAGACAGCATACAGAGAGAGAGAGAGGGAGAGAGAGAGACAGAGAAACGATGGCAACCACAGAGAGAGAGACAGACAGACAGACAGAGACAGAGAAACGATGGCAACCACAGAGAGAGAGAGAGAGACAGACAGACAGACAGAGACAGAGAAACGATGGCAACCACACAGAGAGAGACAGACAGACAGACAGAGACAGAGAAACGATGGCAACCACAGAGAGAGACAGAGAGAGAGAGAGAGAGAGAGAGAGAGAGAGAAACACTAGCAACCAAAGAGGAAGAGAGAGAGAGACAAGAGAGAGAGAAAGCACACTGGCAACCACACTTCACTGCAAAAACACACAGACAAAGATTTGGCGTTTCATTGACAATTTATTGGTGAATTTCTCCCAACGATATCACATTTTCCTTCAACAATTTCACTCATCCCACTATGGTTGGATTAACATTAGAAAAGGGATTGGGATGTGACCAGATTGGGAATAGACAATTTTTTTTTTTTTTTTAATTCAGAAGTTTGATCTGAGCAAAAATCTTAACAATCGAATGACATTTTCTGTATGTAAATCACAAAATTTCATGATCTTTTCTTTTTCTATTCGCCGCTCTTAATTACACGAGACAAACTCCACTATTTGTGGGAGGTGATTAAAGAACAAATCAGAGAGAGCGAGCGATGACGATGAAGACAGACAATATTCAGAGTTGCTGCCTGCTCAGTGTCATACTCATGGATTTTTTTCTCTTTTGTTCATACGGTCAGTTTTTGTGGGTTTTTTTTTTTTCAGTTTGACTTTAATGCTGTTGAGAGTTCTGGCGAAATGGAACGATGGATGGAAAAAAAAACAAGGAAAAAAATGGACAAATGATAACAGATATTATATTCTCAAAAGAGAACAAAATGGGGTGTGGTGGGAAGGGGTGGTGGTGGGGGGTTCAATTCTTGCAGCTGCATGAGGGGTCACACTTGCAGGTGCTGGGCCCGGTGCATCCCTGTCTGCATTTGCAGTTGCCATCTGTAAGAATGAAATAATCATTATCATTTATGACATTTATTTATCCATTTATAATTCATTCTTTTAATTTTTGTTTACTACATCAATTCATTAATATAATTACTTATCTATTTTGTTCACTTTTGAATCTTATTTCACGCATGGACTCTTTTTCTTCTTATTTGCCCTCAAGGCCTGACTAAACACGTTGGGTTACGCTGCTAGTCAGGCATCTGCTTAGCAGATGTAGTGTAGCGTATATGGATCAGATTTGTCCCAGTCACGCTGTGGGGCCCCCTTCAGTAACTGAAATATTTTAGAGTTAGACTCTCCAGTTTTAGAGTTATGCGTGCGTGAGAATGACTGGTGCGAAAGCGCTTAGATTTGTGTCTGCACAAGATTCAGCGCTATATAAGTACCATTATTATTATTATTATTATTATTAAATAAACTGATTCTGAAACAAACAAAAAATAATGTAAAATGTGGTTCGGGGATGAAGACGACGACGACAAAACATGGTGTACATATACAGTTTTTCTCACAACATTTGTTCAGTTAACTCACTCAGTACGGCCAGTCCTCTCTTCTCCTCTACAGAGACCCCTCGGATGTCCAGTAGGTGTCTGAATGACCCAACCTTTAGCTTCCGTCGTCAGAATTGTGGTATTCTTTGTCAACATTCACCTCTTCAGTATAAGAGCCTTCCGCTTGCAATATTTTGATGATGGTAATTGGGGTGAAACGCTGTTAACGTCGTCTCTTTCGCCGTTCGTATGGAGAGAGTTAAAAGCTTTGAAGGCAACCTTTTCAAGTCCCTGGCTTGCTTTAAAGCACTCTAATTGCTGTTAAACGTTTGTAGAGCATTCATTTCTTCCAGCGATTCACTATACTGATGACAGGATAAATGATGAAAGCAATGTATTGTTAAGTACTCTTTTTTGTTTTATTCTTGTCTTTTATCTACATTTTAAAATCATACTCTGTTACCACTGAACACACAATATAATCTCTAAAAGAAAATCACTATTAGATAGAACAAAAAAGATACATAAATAACTGAACTGTAGCCACCACCACCACATCAAAAATCACACAGGACTATTTCGTGTTACCTGCACATAGCAAGGGTGGGAATATAATGTCAAAGACTAGGAATCCTTGTCCCACAAAATAACCATAGAACATTCTCAAAGAACGCTCGATTTCAACACGACAATAACGTCACTGTGAAAAGACTTTACGAAAACAAAGAACTGACAACCTGAGGGGACCAGCAAAGGGTCATGAACATCAGAGGGGGCAGCAGACAAAAGATCTAGGAACAGTGGAAAATAAGCTAGTGGGGGAGGGAGGGGGAAGACCTAGGAACAGTGAAAAATAAGCTAGTGAGGGAGGGAGGGGAAAGATCTAGGAACAGTGGAAAATAGGCTAGTGGGGGAGGGAGGGGGA
This sequence comes from Babylonia areolata, assembly GCF_041734735.1. NCBI lineage: Eukaryota > Metazoa > Mollusca > Gastropoda > Neogastropoda > Buccinidae > Babylonia > Babylonia areolata. Next base: position 7,283,309 of record NC_134878.1, on the reverse strand, counting down.
AGACCTAGGAACAGTGGAAAACAAGCTAGTGGGGGAGGGAGGGGGAAGACCTAGGAAAAGTGGAAAATAAGCTAGTGGGGGAGGGAGGGGGAAGACCTAGGAACAGTGAAAAATAAGCTAGTGGGGGAGGGACGGGGAAGACCTAGGAACAGTGGGAAACAAGCTAGTGGGGGAGGGACGGGGAAGACCTAGGAACAGTGGGAAACAAGCTAGTGGGGGAGAGAGGGGGAAGACCTAGGAACAGTGAAAAATAAGCTAGTGAGGGAGGGAGGGGAAAGACCTAGGAAAAGTGGAAAATAAGCTAGTGGGGGAGGAAGGGGGAAGACCTAGGAACAGTGAAAAATAAGCTAGTGGGGGAGGGAGGGGGAAGACCTAGGAACAGTGGAAAATAAGCTAGTGGGGGAGGGAGTGGGCCGGAGGAGGTGGCGGGGACCGGAGGGGGAGTTGTGACGTGAAGCCTTAGCCGCGCAGACGAAAACGACACCGTTCCTGCATACCTGCACAGTTGCATCTGCAGGACGGGCACTTGCAGTCGCCCGTGCACTTACAGCCCGTGACGGCACATCCACAGGGCGTCTCCTTGCAGGCCTCAGTGCAGCCGGCACCTGTACAGAGAGAGAGAGACTTAGTCTTCTGGACGTGTGTATGACAGTCGTGTTCGACTTGACCATCAGAACAGCAGAGGAAGTAACTGCTGTTCCGACTATCTGAGCTAGGGTTTGATTATTGTGGATAGCGTCCTCTAGACCCTCCCCGTTCCTTCCATACTGTTAAAACCACAAAGCTTATATCTGGTCTTGTGTCTGCTGTCCACTCTGATGTTCATGACCCTTTGCTGGTCCCCTCAGGTTGTCAGTTCCTTGTTTTCGTAAAGTCTTTTCACAGTGATGTTATTGTCGTGTTGAAATCGAGCATTCTTTGAGAATGTTCTATGGTTATTTTGTGGGACAAGGATTCCTAGTCTTTGACATTATATTCCCTCCTCCCATGCTATGTGCAGAGGTAACACGAAATAGTCCTGTGTGATTTTTGATGTGGTGGTGGTGGCTACAGTTCAGTTATTTATGTATCTTTTTTGTTCTATCTAATAGTGATTTTCTTTTAGATATTATACTGTGTGTTCAGTGGTAATAGAGTATGATTTTAAAATGTAGATAAAAGACAAGAAAAAAAAAGAGTACTTTCATACTATAAAACGTAAATGTTCACGGTGGTATTAGGGGAATAGAGCAAGAACACTGAAAGCGATACGAGTTCAAAGACAGCCCCCTCTGCCAAATTTGGGAAAGAAGAAAAAGCAAACGAACTACGATTCAACCTACAGAAAACATTATTTCCCTTGATACCTCTTAAACCTCGTCATTGCTGAGGAGGGGATCAGAAAGTGGTACAGCAGCAGTTTTCCTCATAGTCCGGCCAGTCCATTATATACTGACTGGAGGCTGGGGGGAGGGGGTGTGTGTTAATTTTATGGTTTTATATCTACAATTCTTTCTTTTTTCTTTTTTTTTTTTTTTGCTGCCCCATCATCTGCACCGTTTCAGTGGCATTACTCCCACGCCGCTCATTTGCATTCCCCCATACACGGCCACACCCGGGTTCGTCCGTCACAGTTCCAGCGTCGGCAGTCCACAGGGAACCATCGATGTTAGGTCGCCATGAGGCCACACACCAGAGGAGACCCTGCACTGCTGCTGAGTCACTTCGGTGGTGTTCAGTGGTGCCTGTTCTGTTTTAACGTACTTAGGACACCACCTACTAAGCCCCCTACTACAGACAATAATGGCTTAGTCGCGGAATATCTACAATTCTTCCCCTCCACTCCTCTGTGTGACTGGCAGAGTGAATGTCTGCGCCTGTTGTTTTCACGACTCGTTCTCAGTGTCTTTACTGGGCGGAAATTGTGGATATTGCCAGTTTTATTTCAGTCAAACGTTAACTTAGCAAACTTAAGTTGCAGCCTTTTTTCTCTGATATTCGGGCTTGTGTCGCCTTCAATTCAAACTTTTACTCTTAGTAACTGATGACACTGTTACATTGACCCAGGCGGCAAATAATGTAACGCATAGGAGCGGTCGGAATGATGAACGAAAAAAAACCTAGAAAAATCCGCAGTGCATCCGCAGTATACGTACGGTATGAATGAAAAAGATCATCAATGATCATTTCGTTGCGCTGGAGCGCGCGCACACACACTCACACATGACAACTGAACAATGTCGAGACAATCACGCCGATCATGACACAAACGTAAAAGCTCAGTGCCGGCACATACCATATGAAGGAAGCGTTTTCTTTTCTGCCGCTCCTACCACAGATATGTTCACTCTCGAACATTAAAAAATTAATGACCTAAATAATACTTAAAGAACTCTTTCATGTTGTTTTTTTTTGGGGGGGTTGTTGTTTTTTTTAAGATGATGAGGCAGTTTCAGTTTCAGTTTCAGTAGCTCAAGGAGGCGTCACTGCGTTCGGACAAATCCATATACGCTACACCACATCTGCCAAGCAGATGCCTGACCAGCAGCGTAACCCAACGCGCTTAGTCAGACCTTGAGAAAAGAAAAAGAACTACTACTAATAATAATAATATGTATAAGGCGCAAAAACTTCATGAAGTCAACTATAAGCATACAAAATAAAATAAAATAAATATATATATATATAAATAAATTAATTAATAATAATAATATAATTAAAAAATAATAAATAATAATAATAATAATAATTAATAAATAAAGATGATGAGACAGTGCTACATCAATGATGCATATTGGTTCATTTCGTTCAAAAAGCCACACAAGAGGCTTTCCGGTTTTGCATCTCAACAAATCAATTACCAGGTAATGCACGTGACATCGTCATTATACACATCAGCTGTGCAGTGCTATGCTACTGAAACACTGTGCATGTCATGTTACCCAAAGGACATCAGTTGACAACTCAAAGAATGAACAACAAAATTAATATCATACACAAAACATAACGTACCGTACTCAAGCTTGGTATCAGACATTGTTGATTTGAGAGGGGGGGTGCTGGTAGAACGGAAACGAGCTGAAGAACAAGCACAACTGTCTGCCTTGTCAATTATGTTTTGGAATGTCTCGTGTCTCTGACCTGGTCGAAGCCGCGCATTTTTGCACACGGCTCCCTGACCTACTTGCGATAACGCCACAGAAACAGGTGAACCTGTTGGAAGAGCATGTCTCTGAAATTGCATCAGCGAACTGGCTGTGGAAACCAGGAACTCCAAATAGCAGATCGTTGTTTAACTTGTATTCTGAAATTTCTACAGAATTGTGTGTGCAGTGTGCGCGAGCAAAACCATACACACATTCACAGATATGCGCGCGATCGCGTTCAAGAAAAAAAAAAAAAATGGCACCAGGAAATAATTGATAATATTGACTTGTAAATAAATAAACTGAATAAATAAATTGATGATCGAAGAAATAATGAATAACACACACATAAACTGATACACTCACGTAATATCATGTACGTGAAAGATGTTGAATGAAATTGCTGAACAACTACTACTACTACTACTACTGCTATTCTTACTGTACTACTATTCGGTATTAATAAACACACCGTCATGCATATTCAATGAATAAGTCACATGCGCGTACATATTATGGAAATAAGCACATGCAGATCACGCGGCACACGTAGCTTCTATTTAAGATTTTGAAGCAGTGTGCGTGTGTGTGTGTGTGTGTGTGTGTGCGCGCGCGCGCGTGTGTGTTTGTGTGTGGGTATTGTTTGATTTGTTGTCCATTTCAGTGTTTGTGTGGCATGTTTTCAACTGAACGCCGGACCGAACTGGTGTATCACAGTTACGCCAGTGTGACAATACATGCATCACGTGAGTATTCATACACCACGCCAAGATGTGTGTCAGTGTGTGTGTGTGTGTGTGTGTGTGTGTGTGTGCCAGTATGTGTGCCAGTGACGGTGTATGTGTGTGTGCGCGCGTGTATGTGTGTGTCCCACTGAATGTGTGTGTGTGCGTGTGTGTGTGTGAGAGAGAAAGAGACAGTGTCAGTGTGTATGTGTGTGTGGGGGGGGTGTATGAGCACGCGCGCGTGTGTGTGTGTGTGTGTGTGTGTGTGTGTGCGTGTGCACGCTCGTGTGCCGTGGATTTGCACATTTCCAGCGCTGTTGCTACTCAATGACGCTAAAATGTGAAAACCCACGGGGGTTTCAAACAGGTGCAAATGTCGTTTGAAGGTTTCGACGAAGACAATCCAGTCAACTTTGCACACGGGGCGCATCTTTGCAGACGACTCTGAACAGAGGGTGCGCGTCGACGCGCGCGTGTGATACTCGAAATTTCCCGCCATTTTGGATCGGCGTCTGTGGGAGTGTTTTGAAATGGAATGTAGTTATCTACTGGTTTGAAATTGGGGCTGTAACGTTTCGCCAACACCCTGTCCCCCACCCCTTATCTCACGAGAAGAGCTTTCCGGTGGACACTTTAGCCTGTCTGCTCTGTGGTACTGTTTCCCCTCACTACCTGGTGATGTCAACAATTTGATCTGTACCTTTCTTGCTGGACATCGCTGCCATTGTAGAAACAACCCCCTTTGAGTCCATTTCAAAACCTCACTTAAACGTCTTCGAGCAGAATGTTAGGAACTTTTTTTTTCCTCAGTTGGTCTACTTGAATTTTGCTCCATATCAAGAATAAACAACAACAAAAATGGAAAACAGACAGATGTGCACACGTGTATACGAAACGCAGGCGCACACACATATACATACAAAGTGCGCGCATGCCCACACGCACAAACATCTCGGATTTTGTTTTTGTTTTTTGAGGGGGTGGCAGTGGTGGAGGGAGGGGGGGTATTACGGTTTCGGCACCTGCATCTTATTGATACGAACATGTAAATGCGGATGGTGTTTTCATAATCTATTCCTTTCGATAAAACAAAATAATGAAAATAGAGAGACAGAGAGAGAGGAGACAGACAGACAAAAGAGAGAGAGGGAGGGAGGATAAGAGAGAGCGAGAGAGACAGACGGAAAAAGAGAGTGAGAGAGAGAGAGAGTGAAAGAGAGGAGAGAGGCAGTCAGAAAGAGAGACTGAGAGAGCGAGAGAGAGTGACAGAGAAAGTGACAGAGAGAAAAAGAGAGAGTGACAGAGAGGAGAAAGACACAGAAAGAGAGAGACAGAGATATAGAGAGACAGGGAGAGAGAGGGGGAGAGAGAGAGGTAGAGAGAGACAGACAGACAGAGAAAGAAAGAGGAAGACAGACAGACAGACAGAGGCAGACAGAAAAAGAGAGAGGACATAAATAAATGAAAAACGCCGCCTCCCGTAAATTTCAAAGCACACAGGCAATTCAAGCAATGTCATTTACATTTCAAACAGGCAAGGCTGCTGTGAGAACAACTGCTCGTCAGATGGGTGTGGAGTGGGGGGGGGGGGGCACGGGGGGGGGGGGGGTAGAGGTGGGGGAGGAGGGAAGAAAAAAGGAAAGATTCGAACACGTTGCTGCCACTAAATATTCCTCCTACCAAAGACCTACACACACAGAGACACACGCACACACATTTATATATATGTACGCGCGCGCGCGCACACACACACACACACACACACACACACACATGTTCTGTATGCATGTAGATCAATACTCAGGTTAACTTGTCTCAGAACCTATAATATTAGTTGCAATATGACTTCTGTCTTTTGTGGTAGTGAAGTTTCGCACTGTTTTTTTCTATTATTGTTGTTATTATTATTATCATCATCATCATACTTTCTCTTCCGCTTCGTTCACCTACAGGATCTATAGTTCAAGTTGCGTTTTCTGTAAGCAAAGTGAGTCTATGTTTTAACTCAGTGTTCGGTTGTGTGTGTGTGTGTGTGTGTGTGTGTGTCCATGGTAAATGTTAACATTGCCATTTTCTCTGCAAATACTTTGTCAGTTGACACCAAATTTGGCATACAAATAATGGGCGAATGAACATAGTGATAGCCCTGTACACTGAGAGTAAAACACACAAGCTTTTTATGTATAAAGTATAACTTCAAAATGTAATGTTTAAGATGAAAAAGATCAGTTTAAAACAAATTAAGTCCCCTAGCATTAATTACAGATTAACTTCCCTTTTTTACTAGCTGCACCAAATAGATGCACCAGAAATATAAATTCTATGCCTAGCAAAAGAATTTCCTGTTTGAACAAAAATTGATAAAAATGACTGCTCTTGATGGTGTGTCAGAATGAGAGATCAAAGTGCCAAGTTTAGAGAATAAAAAAAATTAAATATGACAGTAAAATCGTTTTGCATATAATTTGGCTTCTTTTTTAATTGTTTGTGCCCATCCCAGAGGTGCAGTATTGTTTTAATCAAGATAACTGGAAAGAACTGAATTTTTCCTATTTTTATGCCAAATTTGGTGTCAACTGACAAAGTATTTGCAGAGAAAATGGCAATGTTAAAGTTTACCACACACACACACACACACACACAACCGAACACTGGGTTAAAACAGACTCACTTTGTTTACACAAGTGAGTCAAAAAAAGCTGTGTAGCAATGAGCATCATGGCGGCCGAAGGCTTTCAGTCACAGCACTCAGAAAGGCCTTAGCAAGCAAGCAAGCAAGCAATCCATGGAGGCTTGTTTCGCTCCGACGACCCGCAGTCACCAGTCGGACCAATCCAACGTGGCAGCGACTCACCCAACCGTTCATAACTCCCCTCCCTCTTTCTCTCCCCTCTCTCTGTGTCTCTGTGTCTCTCACCAACGACCGGGAGGACTGGTATGGCGAATCTTTTTTTTTTCTTCTTCTTTTTTTTTTTAATCTCAGAGTGTTTTAAATGTTTAGATTGGTGTGCGTGTTAGTACTTGCTTCTTTAAAAAAAAAAAAAGTGTTGGGGGGTTTTGTGTGGTTTTTTGTTGTTGTTGTTGTTGTTGTTGTTGTTTTTAAACAGATATGCAAGAGTTCGTCTTTTTCCACACTCATCTGATTGCCAAAAAAGAAGGATTCATGTTTCAGAATGATGTGTTGAATAGCTGTGTCAGTGAAGATGAATGTGAAGATGTGGAGCTAAAACACTGACACAGAGAGACAGACACAGAGAGAGTCACAGACACAGACAAAGAGACATACAGACGTAATCTTACGCCCAGGTCGTTGACAGCGTGTGTACTCCTTTATGTCAAGACTGGAAATGATATTTGGCCAGAGATAGGTTCTGTTAGCCTGTGCATGCTTTTTAAGCAACGTTCGCTAGTGATTCAGCTGGCCTACGTATGTGGCTGCCGCAGTGTGATTAATAAACCTTAAGAAAAAAAAAAGAAACAAAAAAAAAGAGAAGAAAACATGTCAATATCTTGAACGGTGTCTTCGATGCCAGTTCCACTGTACCTTTATCTTCAAAACAAACGCCTCACCGATAAAAACAACCCGTCTTATCGTCCACGACTTACACACCCTATGAAAGTGACATCGAAAACGGTTCAGTTTTTACCATGGGCAATGTGAATTAACGTTCAGATGGCGAGAGAGAGACTCTTTGCCATGCATGAAACGGCTTTAGAAATAGGAAGAAGAAGAAGAAAAGCCGTCAAAATCATACAGACGACCGACTACCTGCTGTGTCCTACTTTGTGAGAACAACAAGTTTCCAAGCGTCAACCCCCGTCCTCTGTCTGCCTCGCTCCCTTGTCGTATGCAAAATCTGTCATCTTTTGTGTGTGTGTGTGTGTGTGTGTGTGTGTGTGTGTGTGGAGTTTAATGACCTATCGGTAAGTAGCCCCTAAGGTCAAGTTCTTCATGGCAGATGTCTTTTTTTTTCTTTTTTTTCTTTTTTTTTTTGCCGATCCTCACGAAGGTCTTCCCCCGTCTCAGCGCCGATGATCCACCAAGGGGGTGGCGCCCTGTTTTGATTGTTGTAGTGGGGGAGTCCAGGTTGGCAGTTCAAGGGGTGGATCCTCTTTGGGGTGGTGGTATCTTCGGGGTTGTTCCTGAGTGTGTTCAGGTTGGAAGAGTCCTCTTCTATGTTCCTGTGGCGTAGGAGTTAAAACCATGAGGCTAATCCGGAGGACAGGAGCGAATCAGCCAGGGTTCTCACTGGTCCAAGCCCCAAGGTGGGGTGGAGAAGAGGAAATTCATCGACGCTGAGGTCGTGGGTTTGCTTGTAAACCCATAATGTGTTCAGTGAATTGGTGAGGGCCGAACATTTGCTGAATTCATGTTCAAATGTGGGATCATTGCCACATGCACACTTGATGTTCATAAGAATGTTTCTTCTGCATTGGGTCCTGATCCTTTTCAGGACACTGGTGTTTGTCCGGGGTAAGCATAGGCGTTCTCTTTTTCCTGTCGTCGGAAGGAAGAGCCACCCATGTGTCTGGCAACGGGTTCGCATATGTTCATTTCGTAGTTCGAACGCAGCAGTTCTAACCTTACTTTGCACTTCTGCCTGGGATAGTCCGAGGTCAGTGTGATTGAGTACAGTGGTGGCCTCTTTTGCAGCTTTGTCTGCCATCTCATTTCCTCTTATTCCACAGTGGGATGGTATCCACATGAGGGTTAATTTGGTTCCTTTTTCTATTATTTGATGTGCCAGATAGAGTATTTCTATCTGCATTTCCTTTCTTTTCTTTTTGCCTCCACTTGCGAGTGCCTGCAGAGAAGATTTTGAGTCCGAAAGAATCACCACTGCTCTTGGTGGCCGGGGCATATCGTTCACAGTGTTGCAGGCCATCAGAAGAGCATAGAGTTCGGCTGTGAAGATGCTGATCCCTTTGTTCAGTCTGTACATTTTCGTGATATTCAGGTCGGGGATGACCATGGCACATCCTGCTTCATCTTCAAGGATAGAGCCGTCTGTGAAAACTTGTAAGTGATCTGAGAAATATTCATTTAGTTGTATTTTTGCCAGCATGGAGAGGTATAGTGGGTCGTTTTTCTTTGTTGCGTCCCCGTATGACAACAGTATGTCAGGTATCAAAAGCCTCCAGGGCGCAAAAGGGGTGATTGGAGTATGAACCGCCTGGTCAGGTTTCGTTTGGCTCTTGTGCTAGAGTTCTGCAGTCTGGGTGTGGAGTGGTTCAGTCTGCCTGTGCAAGTGGGGTCTCTTTTCCAGCGATTTACGTCTGTATGCGGCGTCTCCGGAGTTCAGTTCTGTATTAAGGACATCCTTGACAGAATTTGCAGTTGTTTGGGTGCGCACTTCAAAGTTCGCGCATCTCCGGCGGCATTCTTCTTTCAGGGACAGCCAGCCCGCTTCCTGGTAGACCAGGTCGTTGACAGCGTGTGTTGAGACTCCGAGTGCGTGTTTCAGCGCCGTTAGTTCTATTCGCTGCAGTTTGTTCCCTAGCAAGTCAGAAGCGGTAAAGAATGCTTCATGTCCATATGTGAGTCTGGAACGTACAAGAGCACCAGCTAAATGGATTAAACTTTCAGTGGAAGCCCATATTTCATTTTTGATGAGTTTGAGAAGACCCACCGCCCTCATGGCCTTGGTCATCAGATTGTGAATATGGCTGTACCACGTTAAGTTCTGTGAAATGGTAACTCCTATGAGCTTGGCTTCTTTGCTTGGGCGGATCACCCGACAGCCGAGTGTGATGTGGAAGTCCTCAGCTCTTGCAGCTGATTTTCGTCGGCTGAATACCTTAAAGACAGTTTTATCCGCTGACAGTTCGAAGCCGTTAGCCTCCATGTATCTTTGTACGCTGTCCACCTTGTCTTGGAAGCGTTTTAATGCTTTTGAGTTCCAGCGAGGACAGTGGTGCTCCCAAATCGCAAGGTCGTCCGCAAACAGTGAGATGTGGTTTTCTTTACCAATGGCTGATTCTATGTCGTGTAGCATGATGCTAGTGTGGGCGCAATAACGCTGCCTTGTGGGACACCCATGTCAAGAATGTGGGGTTTTGATACAGCAGATCCTACTTTGACTGTCATTTCCCTGGAGTCCAGGAATGCCGTAACGAAGTGATAAAGGCGGCCTGTGATGCCCAGGGACTGTAATTTGTCCAGGAGCTTGGCGTGCCATACCGTGTCAAAGGCTCGTTTGATGTCGAAGAACGTAGCTGGGGTTGTTTTTGGGTATTTGGCCATGCCTAGTTTGATATGTTCAATGAGCCTGACAACATGTCCATGCAGTTCCTGCCCCGTCTGAATCTTGCTTGACATACAGGGAGTATGCTTTCCTTTTCTATGAAGTGTTGAAGTCTGTTTTTGACCAGCCTTTCATATAGTTTTCCGAGGTGTGGGGTAAGCGCTATGGGTCTGTAGCTTGTCGGGAGTTGCGGAGGTTTTCCATCTTTTGGGATGGCCACCACGAGGGCTTTCTTCCAGGCTACAGGAACAGATCCTTTTTCCCAGCACATTTGGTAAAATGTGTGAAGCATCTGTACCATTGGTTCATTGAAGTGAATAATCATATGGTAAGATATGGGGTTCATACCAGTGGCTTTGCTGGTCGTCCCCAGGGAATTGATTGCCATCCTTAATTCTTCTATAGTGAGATCGCTGTTGAATGGAGTGGTGTTGTCGTCCATCACAGGCAGGGTAAGGTTTGATTCAACTTCCCGTCTCAGATTGATCATCTTCTCGGGTAGATGATGTGACTGGTTCGCTCTAGAGGAGGTGTCGGCGAGTGCTTCTGCCCTCTCCCGTGTGTTACGTGTAAGGCGGCCGTTCACAAGGAGTGGGCGCTCAGGCCGCCTTCCTCGTTTGCGTATTGCGTTGACTCTCCTCCAGATTTTTTAAATGTCTTTCGGTTCGTGGATCTCTTCTTGGCAGGAGCGTTCCTAATGTTCTTTTTGCGCTTTTTCCGTGATAGAATCACAGAATTTGGTGGCTTGGTCTAGGACCTCTTTGTTTTCTTCAGACATATTCCGTTGGAATGACCGCAGGTCATGTCGTTTGGCAGCGGTGGCTTTGTCACACTCGTCATTCCACCACATAGCAGTGCGGCTATGTTCTCCTTTTTGATTGGGAGCTTTTTTGGGAATGGCGGTCTCGGCAGCTCTGAGAATTATACTTCTGATGTTTTCATTGTAAACATTGATGTCAGAGTCTCGTGGGTCGCTCGTCTCGCACTCTGTTCTTAGGTGGGAGGCGAATAGGCTTCCATTGGCTCTGTGGTGCTGGAATTTTGGTGTTTCATCATAGTCTGCAAGGACAGGTTCTGTACCACCAAGCACAGTGTGTATTGGAAGGTGGTCAGCCTGTAAATGATCGTGACCTGTGTACCACGTCGCATTCAGGCCAAGGTCTGGCAACGCCATAGTGAGGTCTATGACACTGCTTCTTGTTCCTGTTTGTCCAATGCGGGTTATGGATCCATCATTTAGCAGTGTTAGACTGGAGTCCGTAACTGCGTTTGCCAGGTGATTTCCAGTGTTTTGGGTCTGGTCGTGGTCCCACAGTCTGTGGTTCACGTTGAAATCTCCAGCTACCACCCAACTGCTAGTTTGATTGTCTAGATGTTGTAGCCCTGCCACGTCTTCTTCTTTGAGGCTTCCAGCAGGGTAATAAACGTTGACTAGGTTGGTCTGCTTCGTAGAGATGGCTGTAGCACACGTGGTGAGCCGACATCCTACTGTGCCAGCAGGAGTCTGGAGGTCCGTATATGTCAGGCGCGTGCTGACGTACGTGGCAACCATCACTTTTCTGTCTTCTAAACCCATCACAGGTGGATAGTAATATCCAGGCAGGTGGGGGAGCTCCTTGGCTTCAGTGTTGAGTGACTGAAGCATTAGTACGTCTATGCCGGAGTGTTCTTGGAGGTAATGGGAGAGGAAGGGGACTTTTCTTCGAATGCTTCGACAGTTCCACTGGAGTATTGTCAGCTGTTGTCTCATCTTCCTGTCCTTTTTGCTATCCATTTTAGCAGGTGGATTCGATGATTGTCATTACAAGGCGTAACACGTCATCACTGATGAGGCCTCGGCAGCTCTCCAGTGCCGTTGTTATTTTTTGGAGGGCTTCTTCTTCCGTCTTTTTTGGGGGGTTGTCAGGGGCTTGGGCTCGCTCTTTGTTTTCCCGACTGGCGGCCTTAAGTTTTTGTAGTTTAGCTTGGAGGCGCTTCCTTTCCTCTCTCTCTGCTGCTAATTCCATGCGGAGCTCCTCAATGGGGTCCATCGGGCAGGGTCCCGCAGAAGGGTTTTCAACCGTTGTCTCTGCTGGAGGGGTCTTCTGAGCGGCCGTTGTTGTTCTAGCCTTTGGTTTCGTGATTGGGGCTGAGTGTTTCTCTGGCTGCCAGGCGTTCGGGATAGGAGGACGGGCCCCTTGCGCAACTGGTCTGTTTTCTTTTTCTTGGAGGTTGTTCTTGGCCTGTCGGAAAGCTTCTGCTCTGGGCATGTAATGTTCCGACCTTAGGCGGTTTGCAGTCGCCCATTCACGTCGAGCTGGGCAGCCCCCATACGCTGCCGAGTGCTCCCCTCTACAGTTTATGCACCTCCGTTTCAGTGCAGTACATTTGTTAGCCGCATGGCCCGTTTTGCCACAAGTCGGGCAGGTGGTCTCCTTCGCCGGGCACTTCTTCTTGACATGTCCAAGCCGCTGGCACTTGTAGCATCGCGTGACTTCTGCTACGTAGGGAGTCACGGCGTACTCCCGCTTGTTAATTTTCAAAGCCCTTGGTAGGGTCGTTGCCAGGACGGTCACCTTGACTGCGAATGGCTGTCTTGACCTTGGGCTGTCCAGAAATAGATTCTATTTTCTGGAGAAAGTTTTCCATAGTTACATGTGTGGGGATGTGACGCACGACACCCTCCACCGTGGGGATAGGCACTGTGCATTGTACCGCCGTCTCTCCAATTTTCTTAAGCTTCAGTAGTTGGTTTTTTTTCTGCTGAAGGTGGCTACTGCAGCCAATTAATGTTTGGTTTTTTTTCCGTCCAGGAGGTTTGATGGTGCGGACAGGGGCCCACCATGCCTTTCAGTATATCAGCAAGTTTCCAAGCAAGAGCCTGGAGGGTGTTTTGGCCGTTGCCAACATCTTCAATGATCACAGGGTGTAGTCGCAGAAGACCGGGCTCAGAACCGGTTCTCTCGTCGTTTTAGCAGGCCCTCGGGTGGGCCTGGGCCTTTGATTTCTGTTTGGTTCATGGGAGGATCCATCGATTATTGATTTCTTGGGACTGTCTGTTGACCTGGTTGGTACGTTTTGACCGAGTTCCGGGGGGAGGCCCAGTATCGGTTTCAGTAGACTCAGAGGCGTTTTCAGGACTCTCAGGGATTGGGGTATTGGTGAGTCTCGTCTTTTCTTATTTGTTTTCAAAGTCCAGGAAGTTTCTTCGTATGAGGATAGTCCGGATTCCATAGAGAGGGATGCCACACTCATTCCTCTTTTTCTTGGTCCGAGAGGGTCCAATTCTTTCTTTATCAATCTCTCCCTGCTCCCACTGGAGAGGAACTGCCTCTGCTCCGCTGTAAAATGTAAAAACTGAACAATTTCCAGGAAAAAAAGAATTGAGAAACAAAAAAACACACAAAAAAATGTTCTAGACAGATAATTACTATTAGCTGGATCTGAGTTATTTCAATAAGAAATTGGCATCCTTCTGCGCATTGTATGAATGAATTGACACGCATGCTACAAAAGGGTAAAGTAATTCATGAAAGGATCAGTTTAGTAGGCAAAAAAAAAAGAAGAAAAAAACTTTTAAAATAAAATTTTAAAAAAAAACACGGACGCGCCTACAAACCTGTAGACACAGACTCACTGACCAACTTCCCCCATCTTGACCCAGCCCCACCCCCATACAATCTACCACTGACAAACACGCGCGCGCGCACACCTACACCGGCAAACGCACATACTCACGCACGCACACACGCGTGCGTATATGCTAACACACACACACACACACACACACACACACACACACACACACTATGCCACATACACACGCATGCCGCGCGCGCGCAGACATTGAACGACTACAAAAATTAGACAATCTACGCTTATTTTGTGGGTTTGAAATACAGAGAGAAACACGGTATAACCAACAGCATAAACATGATGTTAGTACCATCATTCTCATGATAATGATAATAATGATAATGATAATAATAATACCCAACGCGCAGTGCAAAATAAACTAACGATCAACACCAGAACGACAATTAATATATCTAAAGGACCACACACACACACACGCACACACACACACACACACACACACACGCACGCACGCACGCACGCACACATACACACACAACACACACACACACACACACAAATTAACACACACACGCGCACGCACACCACACACACACACACACACACACACACACACACACACACACACACACACACGCACACACACACAATTCAATTTACCCATGACCCCTATCGGTGCATGGCGGTGGACGTCAGAAAAAAACACAGCACAATCAAGGATACAATTAGAAGGTAAAATAAGGTTAACACTCCTCTGCATGAAAGCATCGAATAACAACATTCTTTTGCATGAAAGTATCCCATGCGAAAATAAAAGTCCACGCAAACCTCTCTCTCTCTCTCTCTCTCTCTCTCTCTCTCTCTCTCTCTCTGTGTGTGTGTGTGTGTGTGTGTGTGTGTGTGTGTGTGTGTGTGTGTGTGCATTAAACTGACTACTGATATATACAGCTTTCCTATTTTTAATGTGCCACTGTTAGTCACAAATGGAAAAGATTCTGAATAAGGAAAAAAAAAAAAAACTTCAGTAGGCCCCAGTTTGGTTTTTACCGTTTTATGTTTTTCTATTCTTAACCTAATACTCACTGGCGCATGTTCTGGTGGCTTGCATGGTTGCTTGTGATTTAACTGGGGTTTAACTTCGGAATACGAAAAACTGCAAAACTGACTGGTACTGCATTCTGTAAATCACTTTTGGAACTCCGACAGAGAGAACGGGGCCCAGTGGGGGGGGAAAGATGGGGAGAACGAAAGAGAGATACGGATACAGATAGCGATAATTCATTCAGTTCAGTGAAGGCCATTGCCCCTCGTTCAAACACATTATCATAAAACAACAGTTTCAGTTTCAGTTTCAGTAGCTCAAGGAGGCGTCACTGCGTTCATACAAATCCATATACGCTACACCACATCTGCCAAGCAGATGCCTGACCAGCAGCGTAACCCAACGCGCTTAGTCAGGCCTTGAGGAGAAAAAAAAGGTGAATAAATAATAGATAAGCTTACACAAATAAATAAATAAATAATAACTATAATGTAAAAAAAAAAAAATTAATAACAATAATAAATAGATAAATAAATAAATAAATAAGATAACAATGATGATAAATAAGCAAATAGGTGTAAAACATGAAGACACACATTCACATATACACCCACACATGCATAACAGATATGCACCGAACATGCAGTTTCACAGATATGAAAGCACAGTCAAATACATATAAACGTACATGAGCTCCAACACACACACACACACATACCACACACATTACCCTGCACCTCCTCTACCCCCCTCCTCCACACACTCTATAAAACAACAGCGACAAGTAATATGCGCACGCACAGAGAGAGAGAGAGAGAGAGAGAGAGAGGAAGTCTATGATATACCAGTGTCGACAGTATCGTGCAAATGAGATCTGGGACTGGATGCAGTCCAAACTAAAATAATTAGACAAAGTCCTACAGTTGCAATCCAGCCATCAAGTGGCGCGTTTCCCACCGCGTCCATGCAACATGATATTATTGAAGTCACGCGTCGCTTAGCTACGGCGTAACAAAATAAACGCTTTGCATGTATGTGTATATGTTCCTTCTCAGTGTCCTCTACACACCTGTGCAGTCTCACATGAGTTTTAAATAATGCAGTCTGTATTTGTTTTTTCTCTACCCTGTGACACTCCTGATCCCTCTCTCCTTTTTCATTTCATAGCGCTTTTTTTTCTGTTTTGTTTTGTGTGTGCTCTATATCCATGGCTCAATAGAGCGATTCGCTATTCAGTGGTGTGCTGTCTGTGTGTATGTGTTTAGGTCTCTCTCACTCTGTGTCTGTCTCTCCTTGTCTCTTCCTGTCTCTGTCATATATACACCGCATACACACACACACACACACACACACACACACACACACACACACACACACACACACACACACACACCAACGCGCGCGCACACACACACACACACACACAAACACACAAACGCACGCGCACACACACACACACACACACACACACACACAACACACATACACACACGCACATACACACACACGCGCGCGCGCGCACGCACGCACACCCACACGCACACACACACACACACACACACACACACACACACACAAAAGAGAAAGAAAGATGACTGCACGACTGAGTATCGTGAAGGAATGTGTTAACGCACGACTGATATCGGTAATTGACATAAATGACAACAAAGGCGGAGGACTGAGAGAGAGAGAAAAAGAGAGGGGGTGGTGGTGTGGGGGGGGAGCAGTTTTAAGTATGAGACATTTGTGCGCGCGCGAGTGTGTGTCTGTAGATACATATGGGTGCATGTGAGTGAGTGAATGCGTGTGTGCGCGCACGTGTGTATAATTGTGTGTGTGTGTGTGTGTGTGTGTGTGTGTGTGTGTGTGTGTGTGTGTGTGTGATGGTTTATTTGGCGTTTTTTTACGATCATTTTCGTTACGTTTCGTGGGACGCGTCCCTCCCCCCCCCCCCTCACATCCCCTCCCACCCCTTACGTAACCCCACTGCACAAACTCCGACCGCACCCTTCACCCCCACCTTCCACCGCCCCTCACGACCCAAATCTCTCTTTTCCGAAAATGGCCCAGTGCCAGCCAACCAGGAGTCGACACAATGTGTGTTATAAAACCCGCATTGAAAGTCTATCTGGGGAAACAAAAACAAAAAAACAAAACCACCTCCATTCCCTCCCCCTCTCCCCCCCCCCCCCTCCCCCCCAGTGAACGTTTTCTGTTGGGTTATACTTGAACCCTTGTACTAAATGGGCCAACAGGATTTGCCAAAAGAAGGTAAGCTCTCTTTTCCAGTTATGTGTGTGTGT
This sequence comes from Babylonia areolata, assembly GCF_041734735.1. Taxonomy (NCBI): domain Eukaryota; kingdom Metazoa; phylum Mollusca; class Gastropoda; order Neogastropoda; family Buccinidae; genus Babylonia; species Babylonia areolata. The sequence goes on along the minus strand of NC_134878.1, from coordinate 7,266,293 downwards.
GTGTGTGTGTGTGTGTGTACGTGGGTGTGTGTCTGCGGTTGTTTTTTTTCAACCCCACGGACGTGCTTCAGCGAATCTGTCTAATGCTGTAAATAGGTCAATGAGGGTGGGGGAGGGGGATAAGGACTCAGCGAGGGCAAGGTCGTGGGGTGAAGGTGGGGGTGACGGGGAGGGGGGGGGGGGGCACAGAAAACATGAAAGCCACTCAGTGGAAGCAAAACTCTCCTCAGGGTGCCGTCCTTTTAATATCCGGACTGTAAAGAAACTGTAGTCATTAGGATGAGACGATAAACCGAGGTCCCGTGTGCAGCATGCACTTAGCGCATGTAAAAGAACCCACGGCAACAAAAGGGTTGTACCTGGCAAAATTCTGTAGAAAAATCCACTTTGATAAAAAATAAAATAAAATTAAAAAAAACTGCACGCAGGAAAAATACCAAAAAAAAAAAAAAAAAAAAAAAGGGTGGCGCTGTTGTGTAGCGACGCGCTCTCCCTAGGGAGAACAGCCCGAATTTCACACAGAGAAATCTGTTGTGATAAAAAGAAATACAAATACAAATGCAAACATGTATGTTCCTAGGAGGCACAATAATCCCTTACAAGAGAAGGGACACCGTGTCACAATCGTTGGGTCGGTCAGTGCCAAAAAAAAAAACCAACAAAAACCCATATATATATATATATATACATATACATATATATATATGTGTGTGTGTATTCACACATATATATATATAATTATGCATATAGTATGTGTGTGTGTGCGTGTGTGTGTGCACTGGTCAAAGTGTCAAACGAGAGAGAGACAGAACGAACGAACAAACTTTTTTAAATGAGGGAAGTGGAATAAGCATGCACGTGCTTTTTTTTACATCCAGCCTTCAGAGCAAAGAGAAATGAAATCAAAATACTCACAGGATATCAAAAGGTTATAGAAGTACATACATAATATTCAAATACACGGTAAACATTTACAGGTACATAATCATAATGCAATGACAAAAATGCATATAAATATAATAATATGATAATATCACAGAGAGAGTGGGGGCGGGGTGGTGATTTTGTCAAATGGGTTTCTCATTTATTTGAAACTAAAAAGGACAGTCGAAAGCTATGATATGGCCAAAAAAGCTAGCAGGGGACGGGAGAGAGAGACGGGGGAAGAGAGAGAGACAGACAGACAGGCAGAAAGAAACAAAGAAAATGAGACAGACGGACAGAGAGATTGAGATCACACACACACACACACATAGAGAGAGAGTTACAGTTCTTTCTGTTCAGTCAATGCGATGTTTCCAGCCAACGCGGTGTTCCGAGATTCTGATTCACTCACAAAAATATGGGGAACGTAAGCGCGATTGCCGTGTGTCTGTCTGTCTGTCTGTCTGACTATCTGTCTGCCTGTGTCTGTGTGTGTGTGTGTGTGCGGTTTTTGTTGTTGTTGTTGGTGGTGGTGGTGGTGGTTTTTTTCCTTCTTTCTTAATATATATATATATATATATATATATATTATATTATATTATATTATATTCCTGGCATCGTTTGGATTCAGCGAAACAAACTAAGGGAGGCAACACTTCCTCCTTCGGTGTATCATCTATATTTTGAATTCTTCCCCCTTCGATGGGCCAAAAGTCAATTGCGTACACATATTTATACATATTCAAAGCGCGTGCTCATAATTCTTCGCGAACGCTAACGACGCCATTTTGTTTCAAGTAGTTGACCTGCCCGTTCAATCCTATATTCTATCGACAATACACGATAACATGTGATGGAAAGTTGGAGAAGGAGACCGTTAAATATTTATTCAGAGAATGATTTGTGAACGCCTCATCACTTACTGGATTATGCCCCAAACTGCCATAAAAATATCCACAGAATCAGTCGGAATTCACAGTTAACAATAATAAACCATGAGAGTTAATACCCTTGAATTGATGAAACGTAAAAATTTCCAGACTTCTGAAAATGAAGTCCTGTTCACTTCATACGACGTTTAGAAGTACTTGTACTTGGCTCTACATGTTATTAGTCTAACAAAATACTCAATTTTCATATCAACTTTAAAACTATAAAACTAGAATGAACATAAAAGAGAAATTGAATCGACCAGCGTGTTAACCAGGTGTAACTAAAATTGTACATCTATCTAGATCTAGAGAAAACGGCTAAATGTTGCAGTGTGTTTGCGGCGATAGCCACGTCTCCTTTACCGCGGACTAAAAAAAGAATTTTTAATTGCCCTTAAAGATTTCTTGAATGCCCAAGATACACCAGAATAATATGATTTAAACAGCGTTCTCACTGGGAATACCGCAATCGATTTATCGCCCTTTAAAAAAGCATGTTTAAATATTATATTTTTGAACGTCAGCTAAAGAGCCAGGAGAGTGTAATGGGCAAGACAGTTTTTTTCTAACCCGAACACGGGGGTTCGAATCTTCCGTTGGGACTTTTTTTTTTTTTTTTCTTTTTTTTCTTTTAACCCGAAGCTTTATAATAACAAATACAGAACACATTTTAACGATTAGATCTTTTTTAAGTGTATCTCAAGTGAGTCTTGAAGGCCTTGCCTCTCTTGTTTTTGTTTGTTTGTTTGTTTTTTGTTTGTTTGCTGTTGTTTTTTCCTTTTGCTCCTTTTCAATTTTTTTTAATGGATTTCATGTATATCTGTTAGTTTACTAAATCTATTGGTGTGAAAAATGTTGTGTGCGTGTGCGTGCGTTCTTACTTGTGTTTGAGTATGTGTGCCAAGTCGTGAACAAAAAAGTTAACGATTGTACGGTTAATCATTTTGTTGCTGTGCACTGGGGTGTCCATAGTCCTTTTGTGTAGTCTCGGGTGTTGCTGGAGGTTGTTGTGGGCTGCTGCACAAAGGATTCGCCTTCTTCAGATCATTGATGCTGAAAGGACAACAAATAACACATGTGACCTCATTTAAGTAAATGACGCATTTCATGGTTATGACGTAAAACTTGCAATTTAGAAAAGATGTTGAAAAAATATATATACAACGTCAGCGAAAAAAGGCCAACTGCAGTGAACTAGCAAGCATTGTTTGTGACGAGTAGTTCTGTTTTGCCAAGGTGAGCAAAAATATTCTATAAATTTCGATTGTTTAAGTTTTCTTGTTGGAAGAGGCTTTCTGTGTAATTTATTTCATGCAGCCAAGACAAGGTTAAACTTATAAGTCTTATGTAATGTTGCAAAGATGAACAACATAGTCTGATCTGTCCTGAGGTTTAATAATTAATACCAGAAAAATACTACCATCATTTATGTTGTGTTTCATATAATTTGTATTCTGTTTCTGATAGTTATGTTATTTTAATTGTTTATGTTTATAATTTTGGTGTAAAATACTATTGCTGTTATATAATATCCTCCATGCCCCAAAAGGGGTGAAAAGATGAAATATTCTTGATTCTTGTGTGTGTGTATGTGTGTGTGTGTGTGTGTGTGTGTGCATTTTACTTATATATACGATTTATCTGTTGGATGTCATTATTTATTTACATTGTTGTGCAACACCTTATTGTTTTAATGTGCGCGTGAGTGTGTGTGTGTGTGTGTGTTTGTGCATGATACTTATATATACTTTATTTGCTGGATTTTGTTGTTTTTTATACATTGTTGTGTGACATTTTGTCATAATGCGCACACCCGTATCAATCTGTCGTGAATGACTTTGACTTTTTATGTGACAAGTTTTAATGTCTTTTATGGTGTGCATGATGATTTTTGTTAGTGTTTACTCTTTCGCATTTCCAAGGCAAAAGTCACATGTGTACATACATGCATAACACAACATACAAAGAGAGAGAGAGACAGACAGCCAGACAGAAACAGAGAACACTGGCAACCACAGAGAGAGAGAGAGAGAGAGAGAGAGAGAGAGAGAAACACTAGTAACCAAAGAGGAAGAGAGAGAGACAAGAGAGAAAGCACACTGGCAACCACATTTAACTGCAAAAATACACACACAAAGGTTTGGCGTTTCATTGACAATTTATTGGTGAATTTCTCCAAACGATATCACATTTTCCTTCAACAATTTCACTCATCCCACTATGGTTGGATTAACATTAGAAAAGGGATTGGGATGTGACCAGATTGGGAACAGACAAGTTGTTTTTGGGGGGGGGGGCGGGTCAGAAGTTTGATCTGAGCAAAAACCTTAACAATCGAATAACATTTTCTGTATGTAAATTACAAAATTTCATTATCTTTTCTTTTTCTATTCGCCACTCTTAATTACGAGACAATCTCCACTATTTGTGGGAGGTGATTAAAGAACAAATCAGAGAGAAAGCGAGCGATGAAGAGGAAGACAGACAAATTCAGAGTTGCAGCCTGCTCAGTGTCTTATACTCATGGATTTTTTTCTCTTTTGTTCATACGGTCATGTTTTTCTGGTTTTTTTTCACTTTGACTTTAATGCTGTTGAGAGTTGTGATGAAATGGGACAATGAATGAAAAAAAAAAAAGGGGGGGGGGAGAAAGAAAATGGACAAATGACAACAGATATTATATTCTCAGAAGAGAACAAAATGAGGTGTGGTGGGAAGGGGGGGGTTCAATTCTTGCAGCTGCATGAGGCGTCGCACTGGCAGGAGCTGGGCCCGGTGCATCCCTTTGCACATTTGCACTTGCCATCTGGAAGAATAAAATAATCATTATTATCATTTATGTCATTTACTTATCTTTAGCAGTTGCCATCTGAAAGAATAAAATAATCATTATTATCATGTATGTCGTTTACATTATCATTTGTGTCATTTATTTATCCATCTGTAATTATTTCTTTTCATTTTTGTTTACTATATCAATTCATTAATATCTTATACTTAACTATTTTGTTCACTTTTGAATCTTATTTCACTCGTAGACTCTTTTTTTTTTTCTTATTTGCCATCAAGGCCTGACTAAACACGTTGGGTTACGCATTTGCTTAGCAGATGTAGTGTAGTGTATAGTGTGGATAAGATTTGTCCCAACCACGCTATGAGTAACTGACATAAACTGATTCTGAAACAAACAAAAAATAATGTAAAATGTGGTGTGGGGGTGAAGACGATGACGACAAAACATGGTGTATATATATATAGTTTTTCTCACAACATTTGTTCAGTTAAAAACTTTGTAGGCAACCTCTTCAAGTCCCTGGCTTGCTCTAGAGCACTCTAATTGCTGTTAAACGTTTGTAGAGCATTCATTTCTTCCAGCGATTCACTATACTGATGACAGGATAAGTGATGAAAGCCATGTATTGGTAAGTACTTTTTTTTTTTTTTTTATTCTTGTCTTTTATCTACATTCTAAAATCATACTCTATTACCACTGAACACACAATATAATCTCTAAAAGAAAATCACTATTAGATAGAACAAAAAAGATACATAAATAACTGAACTGTAGCCACCACCACCACATCAAAAATCACACAGGACTATTTCATGCTACCTCTGCACACAGCATGGGAGGAGGGAATATAATGTCAAAAACTAGGAATCCTTGTCCCACAAAATAACCAGAGAACATTCTCAAAGAATGCTCGATTTCAACACGACAGTAACGTCACTGTGAAGAGACTTCATGAAAACAAGGAACTGACGACCTGAGGGGACCAGCAAAGGGTCATGAACATCAGAGTGGACAGCAGACAGAAGACCTAGGAACAGTGGAAAACAGGCTGGTGAGGGAGGGAGTGGGCCGGAGGAGGTGGCGGGACGGGAGGGGGAGTTGTGGCGTGAAGCATTAGCCGTGCAGACGAAAATGATACAGTTCCTGCGTACCTGTACAGTTGCATTTGCAGGACTGGCACTTGCAGTCGCCCTTGCACTCACAGCCCTTGGCGGCACATCCACAGGGTGTCTCCCTGCAGGCATCGGTGCAGCCAGCACCTGTACACACACACACACACACACAGAATTAGTCTTCTGGATGTATGTATGATAGTCGTGTTCGACTTGACCATCAGAACAGCAGAGGAAGTAACTGCTGTCCCGACTATCTGGGCTAGGGTTTGATTATAGTGCCTAGTGGACATACTCATCTATGTATGTGTGTTTATACGAGTAAGCGCGTCGGGTTGGCACTGCTGGTCAGGCATCTGCTTGAGAGGATGTGGTGCAATGGCGTATGTATATATACATATGTATATATATTATGTTTTTGTCTGAACGCTGTGACACCTCCTTGAGTAAATGAACTGAAGTGATATGTATGTATGTCTGTGTGTGTGTATGAATGTATGATGCATGTATGCACATTGATGTATACGTACACACTGCATACACTGTCCCACCACTCCTCTCTCATCTACACAGACTACTCTGCCAGGTAGAAAACATTAAAAAACGGTGACACATGGACTGGTGGGGACTGCGGTAGGCGGTATGTGAATGGTCAGAACAAGGGAAGAACAGCAGGGAGGTGACGGCATAGAACTACTGTACCTTTGCAGGACGGGCACTTGCAGTCGCCCGTGCACTGACAGCCCTTGGCGGCACATCCACAGGGTGTCTCCCTGCAGGCATCAGTGCAGCCGGCACCTGTACACACACACACACACAGAGTTAGTCTTCTGGACCATGTATGATAGTTGTGTTCAACTTGACCATCAGAACAGCAGAGGAAGTAACTGCTGTCCCGACTATGTGGGCTAGGGTTTATTATGGTGGATAGTGTCCCCTGGACATACACATCTATGTATGTGTGTTTATATCACTAAGGATGTTGGGTTGGCATGCTGGTCAGGCATCTGCTGGAGCAGATGTGGTGTAATGGCGTGTGTGTGTGTGTGTGTGTGTGTGTGTGTGGTTTTGTGCAAACGCTTTGATGCCTCTTTGAGTAAATGAACTGAAGTGATATGTATGATTGTCTGTGTGTGTACGAATGTATGATGCATGTGTGTGCATGCATGTATGCACATTGATGTATACGTACACACTGCATACACTGCCCCACCACTCTTCTCTATATCTACATAGACTACTCTGCCAGGAAGAAAACTTTAAAAACCGGTGGCACATGGACCGGTGGGGACTGCGATAGGCGGTATGTGAATGGTCAGAACAAGGGAGAATAGCAGGGAGGTGACGGCATAGAACTACTGTACCTTTGCAGGACGGGCACTTGCAGTCGCCCGTGCACTGACAGCCCTTGGCGGCACATCCACAGGGTGTCTCCCTGCAGGCATCAGTGCAGCCGGCACCTGTACACACACACACAGACACACACACACATAAGTTAGTCTTCTGGACTACGTATGATAGTCATGTTCGACTTGACCATCAGAACAGCAGAGGAAGTAACTGCTGTGCCAGCTATCTGGGCTTGGGTTTATTATAGTGGATAGTGTCCTCTGGACGTACACATCTATGTATGTGTGTTTATATCACTAAGGATGTTGGGTTGGCATGCTGGTCAGGCATCTGCTGGAGCAGATGTGGTGTAATGGCGTGTGTGTGTGTGTGTGTGTGTGTGTGTGTGTGGTTTTGTGCAAACGCTTTGATGCCTCTTTGAGTAAATGAACTGAAGTGATATGTATGATTGTCTGTGTGTGTACGAATGTATGATGCATGTGTGTGCATGCATGTATGCACATTGATGTATACGTACACACTGCATACACTGCCCCACCACTCTTCTCTATATCTACATAGACTACTCTGCCAGGAAGAAAACTTTAAAAACCGGTGGCACATGGACCGGTGGGGACTGCGGAAGGCGGTATGTGAATGGTCAGAACAAGGGAAGAATAGCAGGGAGGTGACGGCATAGAACTACTGTACCTTTGCAGGATGGGCACTTGCAGTCGCCCGTGCACTGACAGCCCTTGGCGGCACATCCACAGGGTGTCTCCCTGCAGGCATCAGTACAGCCAGCACCTGTACACACACACACACAGAGTTAGTCTTCTGGACTATATATGATAGTCGTGTTCGACTTGACCATCAGAACAGTAGAGGAAGTAACTGCTGTTCCGACTATCTGGGCTAGGGTTTATTATGGTGGATAGTGTCCTCTGGACGTATATATCTATGTGTGTGTTTATACGACTAAGCGCGTCGGGTTGGCATGCTGGTCAGGCATCTGCTGGAGCAGATGTGGTGTAACAGCGTGTGCGTGTGTGTGTTTGTGGTTTTGTGCAAACGCTTTGACGCTTCTTTGAGTAAATGAACTGAAGTGATATGTATCATTGTCTGTGTGTGTACGAATGTATGATGCATGTGTGTGCATGCATGTATGCACATTGATGTATACGTACACACTGCATACACTGTCCCACCACTCCTCTCTCATCTACACAGACTACTCTGCCAGGTAGAAAACATTAAAAAACGGTGACACATGGACTGGTGGGGACTGCGGTAGGCGGTATGTGAATGGTCAGAACAAGGGAAGAATAGCAGGGAGGTGACGGCATAGAACTACTGTACCTTTGCAGGATGGGCACTTGCAGTCGCCCTTGCACTCACAGCCCTTGGCGGCACATCCACAGGGCGTCTCCCTGCAGGCATCGGTGCAGCCGGCACCTGTACACACACACACACAGAGTTAGTCTTCTGGACCATGTATGATAGTCGTGTTCGACTTGACCATCAGAACAGCAGAGGAAGTAACTGCTGTCCCGGCTATCTGGGCTAGGGTTTATTATAGTGGATGGTGCCCTCTGGATGTACACATCTATGTGTGTGTTTATACGACTAAACGCGTCGGGTTGGCGCTGCTGGTCAGGTATCTGCTTGAGAGGATGTGGTATATATTATATGGTTTTGTCTGAATGCTTTGACGCCTCCTTGAGTAAATGAACTGAAGTGACATGGATGTATGTATGTATGTGTGTGTAGTGTATGAATGTATGATGCATGTGTGTGCATGCATGTATGCACATTGATGTATACATATACACTGCATACACTGTCCCACCACTCCTCTCTCATCTACACAGACTACTCTGCCAGGTAGAAAACATTAAAAACCGGTGGCACATGGACCGGTGGGGACTGCGGTAGGCAGTATGTGAATGGTCAGAACAAGGGAAGAATAGCAGGGAGGTGACGGCATAGAACTACTGTACCTTTGCAGGACTGGCACTTGCAGTCGCCCGTGCACTGGCAGCCCTTGGTGGCACACCCACAGGGCGTCTCCTTGCAGGCATCAGTGCAGCCGGCACCTGTACACACACACACACACACAGAGTTAGTCTTCTGGACTATGTATGACAGTCGTGTTTGACTTGACCATCAGAACAGCAGAGGAAGTAACTGCTGTCCCGACTATCTGGGCTAGGGTTTATTATAGTGGATGGTGTCCTCTGGACATACACATCTATGTGATGTGTGTTTATACGACTTAGCGCATTGGGTTGGCGCTGCTGGTCAGGCATCTGCTTGAGCGGATGTGGTTGAACGGCAATTATATGTTTTTGTCAGAATGCTGCGACGACTCTTTGAGAAAATGAACTGAAATGATATGTATGTATGTGTGTGTAGTGTATGAATGTATGATGCATGTATGCACATTGATGTATACGTACACACTGCATACACTGTCCCACCACTCCTCTCTCATCTACACAGACTACTCTGCCAGGTAGAAAACATTAATAACTGGTGGCACATGGACCGGTGGGGACTGCGATAGGCGGTATGTGAATGGTCAGAACAAGGGAAGAATAGCAGGGAGGTGACGGCATAGAACCTGACTTAAAATACAGCCAGTGGAACTTCAATTGTGGCAAAACGGGGCTTTTAACATAACCACCGCATGTAAATTCAGTGTGAACCAAGTCTTTCCACGATAATACCACTTTCCAACGATATATTACAACTGTCGAGAATAACAAAGATGCTGGGGAAAAATAAATGAACGTAAAACCAAACCACGAAAACAAAACAAAACAGAATCGTTCATTTATTTATTTATAGTCTGTTCATCTAAGATGATATTAGACTGAAAACAAAAGCCCGACAAAAGAAAAAAAAAACACAAAAAAACCCAGCAAACTTTTAACCCCTCTCAGCGAAAAACACCCTCCACCTACTTCCTAAAACTCTAACTCCCCTTTTCTTCTCTTACCAAGAAACCCACATTAATTTTCAAGATGCATTCAAAATCCGATCGTTGTAGCCATCAGGTTAGGTAACTGCTGTCTTCCTTTCTTTCAGTGGTGAATAAGCGAGTTACTTCTCTTAGAGACGTGGTTTCCCATTTTTCAAAAGGAGACAGTCGGGGACTATCTGCAATGTTCTCGTTCAGCCTCAGTGTGATATTGACAATGCTGAATGACAGTTTTGAGAAGGGGGGGGGGAGAGTGGGGGGGGGGGTATGGCATGGGGTCTGACCTACTCAAGACAAGTTGAAAAGAGCATGTGCACATGGTGCACGTTTTCACCTCAGTCGAGTCCTGTAAGAGTTTCAGTTTCAGTTTCAGTAGCTCAAGGAGGCGTCACTGCGTTCGGACAAAACCATATACGCTACACCACATCTGCCAAGCAGATGCCTGACCAGCAGCGTAACCCAACGCGCTTAGGCCTTGAGAGAGAGACTGGGAGAGAGAGAGAGAGAGAACGCCAGAAAGGGGGGGGTTGGATAAAGGAGAAAAGGGGGGGGGGGGAGACACACTGGATAAGCAGACCGAATCTGCACAAACGAGATTACTCAGTGGCCGCTCCGAAACTGGAAACCCTGTAATTAAAACTAATAATATACGGAGAAGGCAAGTACGACAACCACTAATCTGGTGTAAATTGTCAAGTCTGCACATCCACAACGAAGTGGAGTTGGGGTGGGGGCCCCGGTGGGAGCAGATGTGAGGCGAATGGAAAAAAGCGCTCAGTCCCCACACATTCAGTGGGTTTACAGTGCCTTTATCCCTTCCCACCCTCCCCGTTCCTTCCATACTGTTAAAACCACAAAGCTTATCTGTTATACTTTCTGATTATACTGACACGTAATGTTCACGGTGGTATTATGGGAACTAGAGCAAAAACACCGTGAAAGCGATATGAGTTCAAAGACAGCCCCCTCTACCAAATTTGGAAGAAGAAAAAAAAAACTATACCATTCAAACTACAGAAAACATTCTTTCTCTTGATACCTCTTACACCTCGTCATTGCTGAGGAGGGGATCAGAAAGTGGTACAGCAGCAGTTTTCCTCATAGTCCGGCCAGTCCATTATATACTGACTGGAGGCTGGGGGGGGGGGGGGGTTAATTTTATGGTTTTATATCTACAATTCTTCCCCTCCACTCCTGTGTGACTGGCAGAGTGAATGTCTGCGCCTGTTGTTTTCACGACTCGTTCTGTCTTTACTGGGCGGAAATTGTGGATATTGCCAGTTTTATTTCAGTTTCAATCAAACGTTAACTTAGCAAACATAAGTTGCAGCCTTTTTTCTCTGATATTCGGGCTTGTGTCGCCTTCAATTCAAACTTTTACTCTTAGTAACTGATGACACTGTTACATTGACCCAGGCGGCAAATAATGTAACGCATAGGAGCGGTCGGAATGATGAACGAAAAAAACCTAGAAAAATCCGCTGTGCATCCGCAGTATACGGTGTGAATGAAAAAGATCACCAACGATCATTTTGAGCAGGAGCGCGCGCGCGCGCGCACACACACACACACACACGCACACACACATGACAACGTAAACAACGTCGAGACAATCACGCAGATCATGACACAAACTGGCGTCAAAGGTGCTGGCACATACCATAATTATCTGAAGGCAGCGACTTCTTTCCTGCCGCTCCCACCACAGATATGTTCACTTTCGAACATTAAAAAATTAATGACGTAAAATTAATCACACTTTAAAAAAAAAACTTTTTTTCCCCCCCTTTTTTTTTTTAAGATGGTGAGACAGTGCTACGTTAATGATTCATACTGGTGGTTTCGTTCAAAAAGCTAAACAGGCTTTCTGGTTTTTCATCTCAACAAACCAATACCAGGCAATGCACGTGGCATCCGTCTCTGTACACACCAGCTGTGCAGTGTTACTGAAACACCCTGCATGTCATGTTACCCAAAGGACATCAGTTGACAACTCAAAGAATGAACAACAAAATTTCATCCACAAAACATTACGTACCGTACTGAGACATTGTTGATTTCTTTGGGGGCTGGTAGAACGGAAACAAACTGAAGAACAAGCACGCTGTCGGCCTTGACAATTACTGTTGTGGAATGTCTCGTGTCTCGCTGACCTGGTCGAAGCCGGGCAGTGCTTTAAATAGCGTCGTGTTTATCATTTTTTGCACACGGCTCCCTGACTGACTTCCCATAACGTCACAGGAACATGTGAACCTGTTGGAAGGGCATGTCTCTGAAACTGCATCAGCGAACTGGTTGTGGAAACCCTAAACTCCAAATAGCGGATCGTTGTTTAACTTGTATTCTGAAATTTCTACGGAATTGTGTGTGCAGTGTGTGTGAGCGAAACAACACACACAGACACACATATGCGCACGATCGCGTACAAGAAAACAAACAACAACAACAAAAAAACCAGTACCAGGAAATGATTTATAACATCGACTAGTAAATGAATAAACTGAATAGATAACTGAATAAATAGATTAATTTTTGAAAACATGAATGAATAACACAGACATAAACTGATACACTCATGTAATATCATCATGTGTGCGAAAGATGTTGAATGAACTTGAAATTGTGACGACTACTACTACTACAGTACGACTGCTATTCTTACTACTATTCAGCATTACTAAACACAATGTCATGCACAGTCAATGAATAAGTCACATGCACGTACATGTTATGGAGATAAGCACATCAGTGCAGATCACGCTGCACACGTAGCTTCAATTAACTTGAAGATTTTGTAGCAGTGTATGTGCGTGTGCGCGCACGCGCGCGTGTGTGTGCGTGTGTTGTTTATTTTGTTGCTTTTTTGTTGTCCGTCTCAGTCAGTGTTTGTGTGGCATGTTTTCAACTGAACGCCAGGCCGAACTGGTGTATCACAGTTACGCCAGTGTGAGAATACATGCATCACCTGAGTATTCATACACCATGCCAAAATGTGTGTGTGTGTGTGTGTGTGTGTGCATGTGTGTTTGCCACTGTATGTCAGTGTGTGTGAGAGAGAGAGAGAGACGGTGTCAGTGTGTATGTGTGTGGGTCCGAGTCTGCCAGGTGTGGGTGTCAGTGCACATGCGCGTGTGTATGTTTGTGTGTGTGTGTGCACGCGCGCGCGTGTGTGTGTGTGTGTGCCGGTTGTGTATGTGTGTGTGCACGCGCGTGTCAGTGACGGCCGTGAGTTTGCGCATTTCCAGTGCCGTTGCTACTCAATGATGCTAAAATGTGACAACCCCCGTGGTCTTTTCAAACAGGTGCAACTGTTGTTTGAAGGTTTCGCAGCAGACAATCCATTCAACTTTGCACACGGAGCGCATCTTTGCAGACGACTCTGAACAGAGGGTGCGGGGCGACGCCGGCACGCGTGTGACACTGGAAATTTCCCGCCATTTTGGATTGGCGTCTGTGGGAGTGCCATAGGTGTTTGAAATGGAATGTTGTTATCTCCAGGTTTGAACTTGGGGCTGTTAGTTTCGTCAACACCCTGTCTGGTGTAGAAGAGGACAGTCAGTCTCCATGTCCCCCCACCCCTTATCTCACGGGAAGAGCTTTCCAGTGGACACTTTCAGTGGTCACATGAAAAAGCACTGGCGACTGATAGTTTGTCAGTGTCACATCAGTGATCACAAACTCACTGCTGGGGTTTAGGGTGCATCAGTTCTGGGCATCGATGTTGTCAAAGTTCAGCTTGCATGGTGATCCCCTTAGCTGACGTCAGTGTTTACTGTTTGGAAGAAAATGTGTCTGTGATTGGTGATAAGTTTCATTTTATAATGGCATGTCCCAATTATGATCAGTTACAAAATAGATATGTTCCTAAAAAATATTTGTCTCCAAAATCGGTTTTTAATTTTTGTAATACGCTCAACTGAGGAGGCAAAAAAAAAAAAGTCATTTAGCTGTAAGTAAGATGATTAGATTTGCAAATGTTGCCTAGTTATACTTTTGGAGTTAAAAGACATTTGTATTTTCTCAACTTTTATGTGACATTGTTGTGTATTTGGAAATGTTTGTTCTGGGCATGAAAAGTTTATTTTGCAGTAATCCTCCATACTCCAATAGGAGTGAAAGGATAATTAAAACTTGAAACTTGAGACATGATGTAGATTTTTGAAAAAAGGATTCGCACATCATAGTTTGCTACACGAGCCGCGCGCATCAGTGTGTGTGTGTGTGTGTGTGTGTGTGTGTGTGTGTGAACTCTATATGTTTGTGAGTGAAATCAGTGTATGCATGTTCGTGTATGAGTGTGGACTAAAAAGAAAAATCAGATAGAAACTGAAGAGAAAAAAAAATTCCCTGGGTTTCCCTATCAATCTCTCAGTCTCCGTACCGGTCTCTGCCACGATGAATAAAGATTAAATCATGTGTGAAGAGCTAACTTTATATCCTTTACCGACATACTGACAACCTGCATCCAATGAAAGGAGTAGGAGGGGAAGGGGGTGGGGGGGGGGGGACAGGTGTACGTTGGAGGAACAGTTTTAAGAAAATTCAGCAGATAAAAAAAGTATTTCTACTGATAAGGTAAATCTTATCGGCATGTGTTTTGTTTTGTTTTGTTTGTTTTGTTTTTTTGTTCGTTTGTTTGTTTTGTTTTATATTTTGACAGACATCCATGTATACACACACTAGAATGTGCATAACCCAGACTTACAGTGTAAACAAGACGAATTCCTCCTGGCCCATTGGTGCAGTCTAACGCTGATGCAATAACCAACTCACCTTCTCCGTCTGTCTGTCTGTCTGTCTGTCTGTCTCCTCAGTTTCTATTTTTCTCTTACACTTAAGTATACATCCTGAAATATGCCGCGCGAGCGAACACTGTCACACACACACACACACACACACACACACACACACACACACACACACAAATGGACACTTTTGGGAGGAGGGTTAAATCCAGTTCACATAAGGTTGCTTTTCATGGCTGAAAACTGGTCAGATTATACAAAACCAGCAGTCAGAGAGAGAAACCCAACAATGTTCGAATGTCAGTCAAAACAATGCCGGCTGCAATGTCTTTTGGACGGGAATAGAGTAAAAAGAACCAAATACCAATAATAGAATAAACTGTTTCTAAGTCAACAAAAATTTTAGACCTTCAGTGCTATCAAAGTTTATACTAATTATAAAAAATAAAGTTAAAAAGATATCAAAAAATGAAAATTTGATCAGCATTTACACAAAATCCTACGATTTTTATTTTCAAGCACCTGTACTGTGCTCTCCTGGTGGACTTTATTGCACGCGGCACAGCGGACCTGAGGTCCGTGTGCAAAACGAAACTCGGTTAATGCAACAAGGTCGGCTATCAGTCCGCCCAGTCCGCCAAGGTCTTGAAACTAACTGGTTTCAGCCAGTTTCAGACGCGTGTCGTGTGCAAAACCGAGTGGAAAAGTCCGCTTTGTCGAGTCAAAATCGGTGGACTTTTCCCCGGCACAAACCAGCTTGAACTGGTTTTTCTAACTTGAGACGAAGAAAAAGAAAAAAAAGGAAGTTTTGCACGATCTCGTGATTTGAAGACGTGTTTTGCAACGTGGATCACTCATATGGGACTCAACTTTTTGCTTGTGTGTGTGTGCCGATGTGTGTGTGTGTGTGTGTGTGTGTGTGTTGTCTTTTTTTCCTGTTTCTGAGTTAGGTGGCGACAAAATATTTTGGCAACGAACACATTGTTCAGTTTCAAATATTCCTATCCGACAAACTGAATTCATGGATGTCATTATCATTTTGAGTAGCCGATGAAAGAAAGCCAACAAGACAAATCCTATTTGAGTAAACACACACACACACACACACACACACACACACACACACACACACACTGACGTGCGCGCACACACGCATTCACTCACTTATATGCACCCATATATATCTACAGACACACTCGCGCGCGCGCACAGAATGTCTCATACTTAAAACTGCCCCCCCCCTCCCCCCCCCCCCCCCCCCCCCCCCCCATCTCTCTCTCTCGCTCTCGCTCTCTCTCTCTCTCTCTCAGTCCTCCGCCTCCGTTGTCATTTATGTTAATTACCGATATCAGTCGTACGTTAACACATTTCTTCATGATACTCAGTCGTGCAGTCATCTTTCTTTCTCTTTGTGTGTGTGTGTGTGTGCACGCTTGCCTGGGTGTGCACAAGTTCGCTGAATGTGTGTTTTTCTAGTTTTATTTCAATCATTTGCCATCTGTATACCTTTCATTTTTATCACAAATCCGCATGTTTCGACTGAACGCCGTCTTGAAACTAAATTATTCAACAACAATTACAGTCTCGCCATGTCGGTACTTCTTTAACAGGTCAATATTCGAGTGAAATAAACCCGATCAGCTTTCACACACGCAGACACAAACACACACACACACACACACACACACACACACACACACACACACACACTTCACTTCCGTGTACTAGTGTTTATGTTTATTCATGTGTTTGGTGCGTGTCTGTGCGAGCAAAGCAATGTATGTATGCCAACATGTTCCATGTCGAAGCCAGTGTGAATGTGGGGCGGTGTTGGCGTGTAGTCTTCAGTTTTCAGTCGTCTTTTATTTCTGCTTGTATTGACACCAGGCGTGGAGAGAAGAGGACTTAGCCTGAGTGCGAAGAGGACGGATGTTATAAGGGGATTGGGGTTCAGTTATAGGAGCATATGAACTCGTAAATGTGTGCGTGCGTGCGTGTGTGAGTGAGTGAGTGTGTGTGTGTGAGTGTGTGCATGTGTGTGTGTGTGTGTGTGTGTGTGTGTGTCTGTATGTGTGTGTAAGTGTTTGTTAGTTTGCAACAGGCTGTGTGTGTGTGTGTGTGAGCGCGACGCATGTGTGTCTGTCTGTGTGTATGTATGTATGTGTGTGTGTGAGTGTTTGTGTGCCACGTGTTTGTGTGTGCGTGTGTGTGTTCGTGCGATGCATGTATGCGTACTACACGCGTGCATTGTGAATATGTGATGTATGAATGGGTGCACGTGCCCAAATAATGTCCATGCGAATGTTGGGGAGAGAGAGAGTGGGGGAGGGGGGAGGGGAAGGGCTGGGGGAGGCGAAGTCAGAATGTCTTTAGAGTGTGCGCGTGTATTTTACTTCAGTTGTGTGTCTACACAAGATTTGTCAAGTCCGATACGAAAGTCTCCCTTCCGGATTTTTTTTTTTTTTTTTTTTTTTTTTTTGAGAAAGCAGATATGTGGGTTATTCCGCATGCTTTGACGAACGAACACTGGAAACTGAAACTTTGCGGAGCGTACGCACGCACGCACACACACACACACACACACACACACACACAGAGTTCTGAGTGAGAAAGGGTACATATTGGTACCAATACATAATAGGAGAAACATGTATGTACATATACCGGAGTCGCCTAATTATATTAAATAGTATCAGATTTTCAGTAACAGGCAAAGTACTCATTGTTCAATCGCTTTTTATCGATAAGGCGCGCGCGTGACTATGACTGTTTCGTTTCGATGAGTGGAGGTTGCACACGTGCACAATTGCGCGTAGTTCGGATTGTTCACAAGGACTTTCCTCTTGCAGTTTTATTGTTGTTGTTGTCACCCCAAGTCCTTGATTCTTGTGCAGTTGTTCAGTGTTTAATGTGTGTGTGTGTGTGTGCGCGTGCGTGTATGAAGGCGTGTGAGTGTAATTATATGTGTATAATTTAATGTGTGTGTGTGCGTGCGTGTGTTTGTGTGTGTGTGCGTGCGTGAGAGAGAGAGAGAGAGAGAGAGTGTGTGCCAGTGTATGTGTGTGTATGTGTGTTTGTCTGTCTGTCTGTCTGTGCGTGCGTATGTGTGAGATCTGTCATGCGATCAGCTTTTGCTCTGTCTAAACCTCTGTGTATATGTGCTAGTGTGTTGTTGTTTTTGTTTTGTTTTGTTCTGGTGTGTGTGTGTGTGCGTGCGCGCGCGCGCGCGTGTGTGTGTGTGTGTGTGTGTGTGTGTGTGTGTCAAGTTTACGTGCTTGCGAGAGCGTTTGGTCCATGATCTATACCGTATGGGTGTGATATTTTGATCACTTGTTGACTCACACACGCGGCATTGAAAACTGAGCTGGGTCGTGCGCAAAGAAATAAACAAGTCTAAACAGACAAAACAGAAGAAACTGAACAATCATGACGGAGTTGCACTCCCCTGTCCTTGACTTTGAACCGCTCAGAACAATCGAAGATGAAATCATTGCAGGCGGTGCCGATAACATGACCTGTCAAACGCTACGCTAAAGTCACCTTGGTTGTCGGGTTGGATCATGCATCGTTTTCAAGCTGCAGTTGACCCTTAAGTCCACTGTCACTTTTACGTGTATTCATCCCCCTTCCCCCGTCAGTCTGGGTTTTGATTGTATAGCCTGTCAATGCGTCAGCGATCAACTGACTAAATGGGGTGGGGGAGGGGGGGGGGGATATATCATACAGGATACAGACACACAATCTCTCTCCCTTCCTCTCTCCCTCCCTCTCTCTGTTCCTTCCTCCCTTCCTCTCTCCCTTTCTCTCTCTTTCTCTCTCCCTTCCTCTCTCTCCCTTCCTCTCTCTCTTTCTCTCTCTCCCTTCCTCTCTCTCCTCTCTCCCTTCCACTCTCCCTTTCTCTCTCCCTTCCTCTCTCCCTTTCTCTCTCTCTCTCTCCTTCTCTCTCTCTCACTCACTCACTAAAACACGCACAAGAACACACATACGCACGCGCGCATGCGAACACACACACATGTATACATACACACACGCGGAGACAATAACAAACAATGAGAGAGGGGGGGGGGGGGGGACAGAGACAGAGGGACAGAGAGAGGTGGTTACCACAGCCACTTTAAGAAATAATGGTGTTCACATCAGACAAATTCATAAGTAACATCATGAAAAATACAGATTCATGGGTAAGTATAACGTTTCTTATTACTTATACTAGTATTAACCGCTCCTAACGTTAATGCTCGTCTAACAAATACCTTGTGTGCTTCAAATCTGTCATATCCTATATTGCAGCCGTCCGACTATGTGGAGACTCAAGAATAACTTTTTCTAAGTTAGCCCTACGTGTGTGTACGACATGTAAAAAATTTCCAAATAATCATT
>NC_134878.1:7214594-7239594 GCF_041734735.1 Babylonia areolata | reverse complement strand
TGATAGAGAGAGAGCGAGAGAAAGAGACAGAGAAGCAAGAGAGAGAGAGAGAGAGAGAGTGTGTGTGTGTGTGTGTGTGTGTGTGTGTGTGTGTGTGTGTGTGTGTTCGCGCGCGTGCATGTGTGTTTAGTATGTGGAGCCTGTACATTTTATAGCTGCTTAACGAAGACGTATTGCTACTATACTTTTCATTGTGTGGACCATCGCATTGTGAGATCGCACGCAGCACACTCAGTCAGAGAATGCGTAATAAATGCGAATTGGACTCATTTGTAGTATGAGATGAAAAATACACAAAAGGTCTTACTTCATTGATTGTCGTTTTATGGATGGTTTCTGACAACTAATATCCAGAGTCTTATAAGATGCGCTCAATCTGCATAACTTAGAGCAATAAAACATCATCGAAATTTATCACCTAATATTTTATACATGGTCAGTTATACACTGTACCCCCCGCACTCATTCTTTCATACGCTTCCGCCCCCAGTACAACATCCTCAGTCACCCACCTCCTATACCCTCTCCAATCCCGCCCCCCCGCCCTCCCGCACACCTCCCACTCCCTCCAAAAATCGATTTGCCTGCAGTGTTGTATACTTTGCAACATGCAGCCAGGTACGTATAGATCGAAGCATGCTGTGGTTGACAATGGAGGAGGAGGATGAAATGTCTAACAAAATGGTGTGTGTGTGTGTGTGTGTGTGTGTGTGTGTGTGTGTGTGTGTGTGTGTGTGTGTGTGTGTGTGTGTGTGTATTCATACTGAGATAAGTAACAAAAATGAATAAAAACTGACGTGGAAATGAGTCAGTCACAAAAAGCGCCAAACAGATTAAAAACAAAACAAAACAAACAAAAACAACAATAACATGCTGTGCAAGCTGTTGTCGTAAATAGAGAGAGAGAGAGAGAGAGAGAGAGAGAGAGAGAGAGAGAGAGAGAGAGAGAGAGAGAACGCAGGAACGCTGGAAGTTTAATGCGAAGGCCACCAGCCTGTCCACATGAGAACACGTACACATAAAGATAACGATTGAAAAAAATGAGGGAAAAACCAGATTCAACAGAACTTAAACATAATTGCTCTGTCACGCAATTTGATTATAACATTCTAAATTAAACTTCACATCAGTTCCTCTCTGGAACGAAAAGCATAGTAAATAAACATAGCGACATCTCTTATTATACACCTGTCTTCATTTTGTAACAAAAATGGAATTGGTGGAGTGTTATTATTTCTATAATTTATATATATATATATACTTTTCTCGTAGTCAAATCGCATCTACAGGGCATCTAATAAGAAAATGTACTTCAGTTTCTAGATCATCACAAAAGGGACAGTTTTTTGGTGTTGACATATTGTTTTATCTTTTATTTACCTTAAGGTCATTAACGCCTAGACGAAACTTCACCAGAACCACTCTAAATTTTGCTATTGTAATATATCGCAGGTATTTTTCTGGTTGTAATAAAGATTTGAATTTGCGGTATTCCTTAAAACGATCACTATTTTCCAACTTTCCGTTCCAGTCTTGTTTGTAACAATCGACCATTCTCTGTCTGAACAACTTTAAGAAATTTTTTTTCATCTCCCACCCCTCCATATATCCAGACTTCTGAAAATCCAAATGAATCTAAACACTGTTTAACCTGACATGCCCAGTTTTTAGATGGTCTTTCTTCGTTCATATTTCTTTCGTATGCTTGCTTTGGTAATCTAGTCGTTGTCATTTTTTTGTATTTTAAACCAGTATCTTACTGCACTCAAATAACTATCAATGTAAAGCGGATATCTGCCTGTCTCTCCATACACCATTGTGTTTGGTGTTTTTCCACTGACACCTAAGAAATGTTTACAAGCAAAAAGGTGTATGTTTTCTATAACTTTAACATGACTTAGACCCCACACTTCTGATGAATATAACAACATAGGCTTGACTTGTGCATCAATTTAAAGAAAATGAACATATCTATATTACCAAGACTATACATAGTTTTTATGATCTCCACCACTTTACCCTTCGCCCTGCTTGCAAACTCGGACAGTGATATATCTAATGATAATCTAGTTGACAAAGTAAAGCCTAAATATTTATAGCTGTTCACAATTTCAATGTCTTGCCCTTTATAGTACCATTTCTCATATTTACTCAGATGACCACCTTTTCTAAAAACTATAATTTTTGTTTTCTGTAAATTTACTGTCAGTCCAAGGGAGTCGGAAACTCGTTGCAAATTATTTATCTGATTCTAAGTCCGGAAGGAGTAGCAGAGATCAAAGCTATGTCATCGGCAAACAGCAGCAGAAAAATCTCCTGGCAAAAACTGGTATCCGTACTTCCCATTGTTTGTCACAAAATCAGCCGTACATCTGTTATCAGTAGTGAAAAAATCAAGGGAGACAACAAGCAACCTTGCTTCACCCCAGCTGGACAATCAAAAAAGTTTGATAACTCTGCACCACTCCGAACACATGGCTGTACGGAGATGTAGATTCCTTTCAACATTTTCAACATCTTAGTAGAAGTTTTGATTTTTTTTCTAACACACCCCATAACTTGTTACGATCAACTGAATCAAATGCCTTCTGGTAATCTATAAAAGCAACATATAATTTACCTTTGCGTTTACCATTCAAACAGTTATTTATCATTGACACTAAGGTATATATATATGGTCAATTGTGGAATACCCCTTTCGGAAACCCGCTTGCTCCTCACATATTTTGTATTCATCTTCAGCCCATCTATTCAAACGTTTATTCAAAATAAACGTGAACACTTTACTAATTATATTCAGTAACGAAATCCCCCTATAATTTCCAGGATTATTTAAATCTCATTTTTTGAACAATGGTATTATCACTGAATGCGTCCACTCTATAGGGAAGTAACAACTATCGCTAAATAATTTATTAAACAACTTTGTTAGGAATGGTTATATTTTAGTTTCTGCTGCTTTGAAGAAATCTGGAGGTATTTCGGCCAAACCAGACTTAAGCCCATGAATTGCGTACCTTACTTACTTCTGCCTCGGTAATATCTTCGCCTAACTCATGTATATAGACATCTTCTTCGACAAGCTGCTGTGATGTTTCTTGGTTATCTGAACTGGGTTCAACCTGTGGGCGTAACATCTGTTAAAAATGCTCTTTCCACGCATCGATTGAAATTGGAGGTAGGTGTTTTTCTTTCTTCTTGCATTGCGCACTATTGTCCAAAACCTGTTACTGTCGTTTTTACTGTTTGACAGGGAGTCGTGTGTATTTTGCCTGAATGCTTTCTTTTTTTTCCTCAACTTGTTTTGGTACAAAGCTCTTTTTCTTTGGAAGACTAATTTTCTTCTTTCGTATAGTTTCTCATTTCCAACTAGATCTGTACGAGAACATGTACTAAGTGCACGTTTAGCTTTACGTTTATAGCGCCTGCATTCCGCGTCATACCATCTGAGGGGTTTCCTGACACCCCTACCAATACACACAGTCTGACGCATGCAGTTATCACCTTTAGATATGAAGCACGTGAATTTTTCAAGGGCAGATTCTACGTCATGACTGACTTCCTCTGTTAATTTATCAAGTAAGACTTCTGTGTTTTCCAGAGTCATGAAGTCAACAAACAGAAGTGACTTACTAGGATCCCATCCTAATTTTTTAGAAAATATTTTCTTTTGTTCGCTTTCTTCTGAAGTTTGATTGATGCTTTTAATTTCTAATTGTATCGGCATATGATGTGACTCCACACGGTCCATAACTCTGCATGACTTTATATGATCAATGAAGTCGACAGAACATAGATAATAATCGCCGATGACACTATTCCCCCGATCAGAAAGAAAAGTAAACAAATCATCAGAAATAATTTCACTCAGACCATTTAAGGCGTTAAACTAAAGGCTGTACACATCTCTATAAGTATTTTACCAAAACCATTGATAACAGTGTCTTGTGACTTCCTTTCAAAAACGTCCCAGCATTCTCGGCTGAAGTTGTCCACCGTTTCTGTTTTAAGACTCCAGTCTCCAATTCGTGCATTCAGATCCCCCCCATCAATAACATATACATCATCTCCTTTTTCATACAATGAAATGATAAACTGTTCCAGCATTGTAATGCTGCATTCATAATCTTTATCATTATAGAACACACTGGTTACTCGGTGATTATACATACCAACAAACATAGCATCCTTCTCCGCACAAACTACAGCTTTAGTTACTCGAAGACAAATTATGTCATCAATGTTTGTGTCAATACACTTCACATAACCAACAAGCGATTTACGAATCAACATAACAGTGCCACCCGATAGTCTACCCATACGAGTAAATTTCACTGTAGGAGAATGAAGAACGGTGAACTCTTCGAAATAAATTTAAAAGTCGAATGATTTAAATGTGAATGTTTCAAATAAACAGCAAATATCAAATGACGTTACATAATCAACAAAATCTGGATCGTTTAATTTTCCACTGAGCGAGACCGTTTATGTTCCAACATCCAAAGGAAATAACGCCTGTCTTGTTTGTGTCGAATTGTGTTGTGTGTGTGTGTGTGTGTGAGAGAGAGAGAGAGAGAGAGAGAGAGAGAGAGAGAGAAATGGACCCACCTTACATGTAGATTGAAAGAAATGATTTCTCTGATTTTTTTTTCTGGTTGGTTTGTGAAAAACATATCACAATCAAAACGTGTATATATCAAAAACACGACACAACTTCATATGTATATATATATATATATATGTGTGTGTGTGTGTGTGTGTGTTATGTGTAGATCTCCAGGATGCTTTTGCGTGAATTAATGGTGCATTTTTTCAAATGGTTTATTTTCAGGTAAAGAAAGTACTTCTTGCGTTTTGGTATATTGAAATGATTTATTCTGGGTGGAATGGTGTGTGTGTGTGTGTGTGTTTGTTTTTGTTCTTGTTGTTTTTTTCATATTTGATGATATATTCAAATGATCTATTAATTTGAATTGCAGTTCTGGTTCTCACTATATATTGATTTATGTATGTCATCATGTGGTTTTTTTTCCACCTTTTTATGTTTCCTTTATCATGTGCCCTTTCTTATCCTATATATTATGTACTTATTTATGTTAAATGTATATGTGTACTCCAAACTGGAAATTAAAAAAAGTTAAATAAAAATGCTGCTGTCAGGCATCTGACTAGCAGATGTGGTGTAATGAATATGGATTTGCCCGAATGCACTAACGCCTCCTTAAGAAACTGAAACACATAAATGTTTGGAGACATGTATACATTGCCAAACACACATGTATGTGTTTGTGCACGAAAACTGGAGAGACAGAGAGAGACAGCGACAGAGACAGAGAGAGAGAGAGAGAGAGAGAGAGAGAGAGATGTAGTGCATAAACAGACAACCTCACTCAAACGTGTAAGACACGCACCCACACACACACACACACAAACATGCAACACAACACACCACACCACAATTAACCACTCTTGTACTGAAAGTAATCAACAAGCCGTACTACAATATCCAACCATTGGGATTAACTTTAATTCACCGTTTTTCTTCTCATCGATGTTAGCCTTTCAGAACAAGGCGCTCACCAATCACATGTACATAATGCAAGAAGTAACAAGATCAAACAAGAATTCAGTATAGTAATCAATAACAAAACAAAACAAAACCAAAACATAGTCATCAATAATATTCCCCAAAACTGAATGACGGAACAAAAACACAATGCAACGATGAATCATAAAACCATTAACAACGAATGAGTTCAAACTGAAATCACGATGAATTACAGAATGGTAACACCACAAGCGCATCATCATGAACAATAATAATACAGTGATCAGTAACTGATGTCAAACTGAATTCTTCACTTGTTCAGTTCAGCAGTAAGGCTGATATAGGTATATATATATATATATATCCAACAATGAAATTTCTCATCTGTTGTGTGTGTGTGTGTGTGTGTGTGTGTGTGTGTGTGTGTGTGTGTGTATGTATGTGTATATGTATATATATATATATATATATATATATATATATATATATATATACTGTCATGAAGCTGAAGACCAAAGACCATCTGTATACAAGGTGATACCATTTTCAAAACATATTTCCAGACAATGCTCAACATAACAAAAAAATAAATTGATAAAAAAAAAAAAAAATTAAAAAAAAAACTACTTGAGAAGTTGACAAGTTGTGTTTCAAATCCATTATTGGAAATATACACATATGTAGATAGGCATCAGTGCACACGCACACACACACACACACACACACACACACACACGCACGCACGCACACACACACACACACAAAGGTACGAGCTGCATTTGCAGAAAGTTTGGTGCACTTTAGGTTCTTTTTTGAAATTTTGATTCATTTGTAATAAAATTCTTGGTCAAAATCTATACTCATCCTCTCTCTGTCTCTCTCTTTTTCAGACACACACACACACACAAATACACACATACACAGAGGCGCACTCACATATATGGGTTCACATGCATCCGTTATTTACATACCCTTCCTTGCCTAATCCAAAGCCCTATTTGTATGTCCAACAATAGGATAAAATAAAACATATATATATATATATATATATATGATTTTTTTTTTTAAGTGTGGGGGTGGGGGTGTGTAAAATTGAAGACAACGTAAATTAAAGACAACTGCTACCGTTACAACAACAACTACTACTACTATCACTACTATCACTGCCACTACATGCATACACACAGACATGCTCACACATACATCACCACACACCTTTGTGCACACATTGCATGCACACATGAAGCAATATACACATCAAAGAACTGCGGGGGGGAAAAAAACAGCAAAAAAAAAACAAAAAAAAGAAGTGAAAATATACAACAGAAAATGATGAAATTCATAAAATAAAAAAAAAAAAAACATCAAACAGAAACCACTGGGACCAGCATGCAGAGAAGGGATTCACAGACAAAAACAGAATGAGCAACAATATTTAGCAGGTATATATATATATATATATCATATAATAATGCTGTATAGTATTTTTAACCCTGAAATCAAACATTTCATTTTCTTAGTTTTAACCCCTCGACTGCTGAGCACATGCTGTCAAGCGGTCAAAGTGGCATGAATCTGAAGCAGTCAATATATATATATATATATATATATATATATATACTATGTGTGTGTATATATATATATATGTTTTTTTCCCCCTCCATATTATACAGTGGTGTGATTTATTTCGCCAGATATACAATTGTTCAGTCCTCAGAAAAAGGCGTCCAATTAGAAGAACAGTGACTAACACCCTGACCTGAGAACTTAACCCCATCTCTTTGAAGCAAAAGCCCGTAAGTCACGGGCATGTTCCTCAGCAGTAGACAAGGGGTTAATTATTTTTCAATGTGTCTTTTTTTTTTTTTTTTTTTTTTTTTTTTTTCAAAGGCCTTAAAAATTCACCTGACAAAAATGCATATAACTATATTATTATCATTGGTCATACATAGAATATAATTACAAGTAAACATCAAAATATAATCCCTGATCCTGTCTACCTGAATGATGAATATATAACGATAATAATAATAATAATAATAATAGATTTTGAAACAAGTGCCCAGACAATAAAAAAAAAAAAAATCTTTGCAGCTTTACAGGGAATAATATTCATGAAGCTATTTATAGACTGATGTTAACGGGGTTTTTTTTAATTCCATCTTATGATAGTTCTTCATCTATAGTCTGATCATTTTAAACTGAATCAAAATAAATTAGAACATTCTTTGTTTTCAGGTATATACTTTCTTCATTATCACAAAATACATTGAACAGACCCACTTGAGAGAGAAAGAGAGAGAGAGAGAGAGAGAGAGAGACAGAGAGAGAGAGGACAGAGCAAGAGACAGAGAGAGAGAGAGAGGGAGGGGGGAGAGAGAGAGAGACTGTGAATCGTTTATCCATCAAGCTATGGCCCCTCATGAAGGAGTATTTGTGAATGTACCAGCTATATTATTACAGCCACTGCTTAATTAAGTACCCATGGTCACTTCAAACAAATCTGAAGTTTGAATCATGCCGTTAAGTACAGTACACCATCTTTAATCAAATCTAAATGCTGACAGGTTCAAAACACTGATCACTATCACTAATCAGTTCAACATCAACGAACTTAATTTTTACAGGCACATGAATGTCAGTAACACTTTGACGGAATAAAGTTTTTTGTCTTACATCGCTCAGAGCTGGACAACGCAAAAACCAACAGCAATTCCTCTTCCTTGGATTCCTCACATTATGGACAAAATGAGAACTCCCTGTTGTCTTCTTCTTCTTCTTCTTCTGCGTTCGTGGGCTGCAACTCCCACGTTCACTCGCATGCACACAAGTGGGCCTTTACGTGTATGACCGTTTTTACCCCGCCATATCGGCAGCCATACTCCGCTTTCGGGGGTGTGCATGCTGGGAATGTTCTTGTTTCCATAACCCACCGAACGCTGACATGGATTACAGGATCTTTAACGTGCGTATTTGATCTTCTGTTTGCATATACACACGAAGGGGGTTCAGGCACTAGCAGGTCTGCACATATGTTGACCTGGGAGATCGTAAAAATCTCCACCCTTTACCCACCAGGCGCCGTCACCGTGATTCGAACCCGGGACCCTCAGATTGAAAGTCCAACGCTTTAACCACTCGGCTATTGCACCCGTCAAATTCTGTTGTCAAATTCTCTGTATCTGTAAAAATATACAGTCAGATCAGACACACCCAATCGAAATCCAGTTGTTATATAATATTTCAAGCATGTATCCACAGTAGACAAAAGATAAGGTTTTACTTCACTAGTGAGTCAAAAAGTTTTGTATATAATTATGTTAAATCTATCACTACAGGTAGAGAGAGAGAGAGAGAGAGCGAGAATGAGAGAGAGAGGGAGAGGAAGGGAGGGAGAGAGAGGGGGAGGGAGGAAGCAAGAGGGAGAGGGGGAAGAGGGAGGAGGAGGAAACAACAGGAGTGAGAAGACAGAGAGGTGAAAAGAGATGCATCTGAATTCATAAACAGATACATGAATCAGCCTTTGGGACAACGGAAAAAAAAAAGAAAAAAAAAAAGAAAAGAAGAAGAAGAAGAAGAAGAAAAAAAAAAAGACTGACCAGCTTCAATGAAGGTATTTTCAAAGAGTCTGACCAGTTTCAAGAAAGAAAGTTTTGAAAGAACTGGGGGTTTAAAGGGAAAACGATCACTAGAAAGAAGGAGAAGAAAGAGAAACATACACAGAGATAAGTTTCCAGTAGACACATAAATGAGCCTTTGGGTAATGGCAAAAATGATGACTAACCAGTTACAATAAAGAAAGATTAATATATATATATATATATATATATATATATATATATATATATTTTTAAATATAAATTTATTTATTTATTTATTCTTTTATTTATTTATTTATTTTTTTTTAAAGATTTACATATACATTTTATTCTCCACCAGAAATTAATTTTAACAAACTATTAACACTGACTACCCATGTTCAAAAGTCGTGCATGCATGCAGTGGTAATATCATCACCCATGGAAGACATGCAGCACTGTTTCAAACTGCTCTGCTATGTACGGCTGAAGACCACTTCCATGCCGACAGCCAGCCTGTGTCTCAAGCAAGCAAAATATTGTTGAACCATTTGTTGGGACGTAGAGGGTAATCAATATATTGTTCTATGAGTGGGTGAGACAGGCACACACACAGACAGAGCGAGCGAGCGACACACAGAGAGACAGAGCATGCAAGAAAGGGGGGAAGGGGGGGGGGGGGGGGGGGGGGGAGAGAGAGAGAGAAGAGACAGAGAGGGAGACAGAGACAGAAACACATACAGGCAGAGACAGAAAAGATTTTTAAAGTCTTGAATAGAGTAAAATGCTTGTGAAAAAAAAAGAAAAAAAAAAAAGAAAACAATAGAAAAAGAGGAAACAGATAGCTGAGTTGTCATTTACACTTATTGTTTTATGACAATTTAACGGAAAAGTAAGGAAAAGAAAAAAAAACCCACCCCAAAAATCATTATTTTCTGTGTACGGGTTGTAAAAAAACCCCCCCAAAAACAACAAAAAAACCCATAATAATTTGGAAAATCAGGAACATAACATACACACATATACCCAAGCTCCCTGTGGTTTAAATTCTGGTAAAGTACTTAACTCACCGAACCCTTATGCCTAAGCACTTCTTGGGGCGCTAAAATTTGTTTCATTAAAAAAAACAACAAACAATTCCACATTCCAACATAAGGATGAACCCACAAGCAAAGGGAGCAAACTTCTACAGTATTCTCGACTGTGTCCACCACATGTGTCAGTTTGGATGAAATGGAAAAAAAAAAACTGGATGATTTCAGTTACATTCTGTGATTTCTTGGCATGAATATGGCAGGGGATCTTTCCAAGGCTGACAACTCCAAAGGGCTGATTGATGCCTTTGTACAAGTGAAGAAATGTGGGGCTTTTTTTTTTTTTTTTTCACATAAATGTGTGTATAGAGGTAGCATCACCTACACATCCCACACATTTCTTCAGCACAAGGAACATATCTGACAGCCAACCATACAACAAGATTCAGTTTAACCCCTTCACTGCTAATCCTAGGTGAAAATAAGGTCACTGCATGTAGCAAGAGTTTCAAATGGAAGTTACCCACTTTCCGTGTACTGTTCTATAAAGTCCTATTTCAACATGATTCTGCAGGTCAAAGGTAATGCTATCCTGAGATGAAGAGGCCCAAGCAAAGAGTGATGACGGACTCCCTGACCTGTAAGCTGTGTCAGTGAAACGACAGACCTTCAGTGACAAGCGTACTCCTTGGCAGCAGTCGAGGGGTGAAAGTGGTGTGATGGACCAGTAAACAGGCTGCCATGCCCAACTGTACCTTGACAAGCCCTCGAGGGTCCCAGGTTCGATTCATGCAAAATCCGGGACTTAAAGTTTCCACTCCACCTTCTGCTAAACTGTAAAGGGTTTGTATGGGTGGGGGGAGAGGGGATGTGGGGGGCTGCAGGGGGGGGGGGGGGGGGGGGGGGCTGGTCTGTTGGAGGATACGATAAACCAAGGTCATGGGTGCAGCAGCCTTGCACTGATTGGGCACATGAAAAGAATCCGTGGCAACGAGAGGACAAAGGTTGTTTCATAATATTCTAGTAACTGGTAAAAATTCTGTTGAAAAATCTTCTTTCACAGGAAAACACAAAAGCATTCACACGCAGACTGAAAAAGCAAAAAAAAAAAGAAAAAAAAAGACACAATTAAAAAAAAAGAAAGAAAAAAGAGTGCTAGTGTGCTGTGGTGAGACGCTTTCCGCTGAAGAAAGCAGCCCAAAAATTTCAGAGAAAACAAATTGTAGTAAAGTGAACCATAGTTTGTATATACATCACCCCAATCACAAACACTGCCAATTCACAAAAAGCCTGTACATGTACCAATCACTTAAGAAAATGGCCCAATCCTCCATATGGAACTGAACAGTTCCAGTCTATAGTCACAGAGATTTGGAACTATGAGACAAAACACACACAAAAACAAAAAAAAAACCACAAATGGAAAAAAACTTTTTAATTCATGCTACTTGTAGCTCAGTAAACTGCTGATCGAGGCTCCACAACACAGGCTTAGATCGTGTTAGGAAATATACAATTCAGGATGTACAAAAATACAATCGCTCAAGTTTAACAACAATGCAGTTTCAGGCATAAAAAGGTTCATGTGACCATGATGTTTATTTACACACACACACACACACACACACACACACAGATACTTCATCAGCCATCTGAATTTTTTATCAATTGAAAGACTTTTCATGGGCAGCAATTTATTGGTTCTTCATATACAGTTTGGTGATAGAAATTGTAGCATCTGGTATCTTCATATGGTTTTAAAAAAATCTTTCATTTATACATACAGAATTACACTCTCTCTCTCTCTCTCTTTCTCTCTCTTGCCAGGGTTCATTCGGAAGTGAACAATTTAACTTCTACAGGAATTTGATCTTGGATAGCGGTAATCAACTTAAACAGGTAACAAGAAGATTATGAAGGCTAGGACATCAGAAACAGCAGTTCAGCAATCATCACAGATACAGAACTCGTGATGCTAATGATTTACTCTGTCCCTTATGCAAAGTGTTAAAGAAAAATGAAATGTATTTTGTTCTTTATGGTCCAGCTTTTAAAAATATTTCAGAGAAGTTCATTTGACCAAAATATAAGTTATAACAGACAAACTTTACTAAATCTTCAAACTTACTACGTCATCAATGCAGAAGAATGTACTCTGTATATGATTATTCTTGACCTGCTGTTGATATATATATATACATATATGTATATATGATGCTTATTTACACACACACACAATTCCCATCCATCAGATTTGTGTTTAAAATGACTCTCTGATGCATGTGGTCAAGTGCACACACACACACACACACACACACAATTTAATCTAAAATTATTTTTGTAGAGTTTCCAAGAATACTTCCATATAATAAAAGCATTCTCAGATTCAATGCAGGACTCCCCAAACCCCTCTTCCCCCCTTAGAATGCCAGAAAAAGAGAGAGAGAGAGAGAGAAAAAAAAACCCACAAGAAAAAAAAAAAACCTGCCAGGACTTCACCTCCCTTCAGACAGCCAGTACTCTCTCCTGGAACACCAGATGGACCTTACCACCTGGACAGATGTCCAGTCAGGACTCGTCCCCTTGATCATTGAAACCTTCACCGAACCTTCCCCTTCTTCTTCTTCTGCGTTCGTGGGCTGCAACTCCCACGTTCACTCGTATGTACACGAGTGGGCTTTTACGTGTATGACCGTTTTTACCCCGCCATGTATGCAGCCATACTCCGCTTTCGGGGGTGTGCATGCTGGGTATTTACTTGTTTCCATAACCCACCGGACGCTGACATGGATTACAGGATCTTTAACGTGCGTATTTGATCTTTTGCTTGCGTGTACACACGAAGGGGGTTCAGGCACTAGCAGGTCTGCACACATGTTGACCTGGGAGAACTGAAAAATCTCCACCCTTTACCCACCAGGCGCCGTCACCGAGATTCAAACCCGGGACCCTCAGATTGACAGTCCAACGCTTTAACCATTCAGCTATTGCGCCCGTCCTTCACCGAACCAACACCCACGCCTTGAACAACTTGATCTGAAGGACATCAGCCCAACAGGTCATCAAGCTCCACTCTTACTGTCTTTCTGATTCACCTTCAACCTGCATGGACGAATTACATTCTTTATCGCAAGATCTTGATTTAGCTAAGCTGTTTACTACTTATTCATTCATTCATTATATATATATCATCTATTTAATTATTTATCTATTAATCATCTATTCTATATGTAGATTTCTTTCATTTGTTATTGCTTAGCTGATAACAATTCACTGCACTGAGGCTGTATCAAAGCTGAAAATACATAAATAAAAAATTCAGCATTGAATTCCAAATCATATTCAAACAAGACACACAACAGACGTTGCAAAAGTTAATTTACCAGGGCATGAAAAATACGAGGTTCTGCATCATGTATTCTGTTTCCTCGGCTTCTTCCTGAACTCTGTGAATAGAGTCATTGGGGTGCCACATAGAACTGTTCACCAGATTCCTCCCTGTCTGTCGTTTGTGTGTCAAAGCCGGAGTCTCTGCCAATGGTTTTCCCCTCATTTCCTGGAACTCTCTTCCTCTCTACTCGTCTCCCTCTCTCTCTCTCCAGATCCCTGGATGATTATTTCAGCACTAATGACTAAATGTGTTTCTTAAACATCTGCTGGCTGTGGCTGTGTGTGTGTGTGTGTGTGTTTGGACATGTACAATGCTTGTTTCTTTGTGGTATGTCATACTTGAATGTTGTACCCCTGTATGTATAACTTTCATTGTGAATGCCACAAACTCCCTGTCTAGGAAGTGTGAGCATCAGTCAATTATTATCATTATTGTTATCATCATTGTTACTGATATTTGTCATTAACCATCTTTTTTTATCATTTATTTATTATCATCATTTATTATGAATACCATAATCATCCTAATCATCATCATCATTATTAACATTAGTAGTAGTAGTGTTAGTATTATTTTCACAATCGTTGTTGTTGTTGTCGTCATCATTATTGATTATTGTTGTTGTTATCATCATTATAGTTAGCATAATCATTACTTCATTATCATTATCATACTTACTGTTACTATGGTGACTGACAATTTATACCAGCACCAAAATACAATCCCTCACTCACAAAAGACCAGCTGATGAATGAACACTCAGCCATAAATGATTTCAACTTCATGGGTCACCTCCAGATTGGGGGGTGGGGGGTGGGGGGTGGGGGGGAAATTAAATCATTTGTCAGCAGTGTGTAGAATCCTGGCAACCTAACACTGATGTTGTCCTTGTGTGTGTGTGTGTGTGTGTGTGTGTGTGTGTGTATGATAGTCAGTCGTGTCTGACTATGACCATCAGAACAGCAGAGGAGGCAACTGCTGTTCCGACTAATTGGGCTAGAATTTGTTTATAGTGGAGAGTGTCTTGCCCAACTCTCTCGGCCAAGAAAGTTTTAGGACAGTCGGCGTTGGGATGGTTCCCAAAGGCCAACTAGCCCACAAGGCTGCAGCACTAAGAGCCAGTGCAATTTTTGCCTCCTAGTTTGAGAGTCATAGTCCTTCACAAAAAGACCAAGCTGTAAATGGTTTCCCATTGACTGGAGAAACCATTGATAATACAGCTCTCACTTTGCTGTTGGCCCAAATGTAAACTTATGTCAATCTGTGATATAAGCCGTGTTGTTGTCCTTGTAGAATGCCACCAAGGCAGAGATGAACCAGGATGAGTGTGGTTGTGCAGTATGAGGGACTTGGGGGATAAGTGGCGTGGAGAATACAAACCAGTATCTGGGTTTGTTCCAACCGTACCTGTCATTTACCTGCGTGCTAGATGAATCAGTAGTAGCACGAGCAGCAGCATTGACTTGGAAGTCTTGTGTGCCTTGTGTATGGAGAGAGCTACCACTCTCTACTGTTTTGTTAATCATTAACTCCCCTGGCCTCATTGTTATGGGAATAATAGTGGAGCGATGGCCTGGAGGTAACGCGTCCGCCTAGGAAGCGACAAAAAATCTGAGCGCGCTGGTTCCGGAATCACGGCTCAGCCGCCGATATTTTCTCCCTCTCCACTAGACTTTGAGTGGTGGTCTGGACACTTAGTCATTCGGATGAGACGATAAACCGAGGTCCCGTGTGCTAGCATGCACTAAGCGCACGTATAAGAACCCACGGCATCAAAAGGGTTGTTTCTGGCAAAATTCTGAAGAAAAATCCACTTCGATAGGAAAAAAACCCAAACAAAACTGCACGCAGGAAAAAATACAAAAAAATGGGTGGCGCTGTAGTATAGCGACGCGCTCTCCCTGGGGAGAGCAGCCCGAATTTCACACAGAGAAATCTGTTGTGATAAAAAAACAATACAAATACAAAGTACAAAAACAAATAATAAAAACGACCAAAACGACCAGTGAACAATTATTATGGGGTTAGCAGATAAATAAATAAATAATAAATAAATGTCCATTAAAAGGCCATACTCATAAATAGTACCGCAGAGGGGGGTAGAGAGAAGAGGTAGGAGAGAGAGAGAGAGCGGCAGGCAGGCAGACAGAGCAGGAACAGCAAAATGGCGCAAAGTGTGTCCGAGACTCCACAAGCCAGGGGAAGTAACCCAGTGCTCTCGGTTTAACACTTGCTTGTCTTTGCATCCCTGTAATTAACCATTTTCTTCTGTCGTTTGTTGAAAGCATGAGATATGTACTATTGTCTTGTTTTTTCTTATGGTTGATATAAATAAATAATTTACGTTCAATTCACGCACCCTCACTGGAGACAAATCATGAAAACAAATTAAGAAAAAAATGGGTTCCGGTGGCGAAGAATATCACACAGATCGTGTTCATACCAGAAAAGTCCAATGTAAATCTTTTCCTTCATCAGCAAGACTGAAAATCAATCAATGAAAGCAATTCTGAGAGTACCTGCTCTCCCTTTCCGGGAAAAAAAAAAATCCTTGTCACTGCAGACAAATATTTTGATTTGTGTTGCATTCTATTTCTCCCACCTGCCCCCAGCCCCCCTCTCTCTCTCACACACACACACTGTTTGTGCACCCTTCTTGCATAACAGTATAACAACCTGGAAATGTATGAGACAAGACTATCAATAGGTATGTGCAGCAGTATTCAGGGGGGGGGAAACATAAATAACTTATTTTTCTTTTTTTTTTATAAATCTTTAAATTCATTATCATCTTATTTATAAAAACAACAACAATAATAATAATTATTATTATTAGCATCATCATTATAATTATCATTATAACAGTAATACTAACAGTAGTAGTAGTAATAGTAGTAGTAGAAATAGCAGTAGTGGTAGTAGCAACTTTGATACAATATTATTTTAGAAATATTCAAGGCTGTGGAAGAGAAGTCACGTGTTCATTTTT
The DNA here is from genome assembly GCF_041734735.1 of Babylonia areolata. NCBI lineage: Eukaryota > Metazoa > Mollusca > Gastropoda > Neogastropoda > Buccinidae > Babylonia > Babylonia areolata. The sequence continues at coordinate 7,223,054 of NC_134878.1, read as the reverse complement.
TTTTTTTTATTAAAAAAAAAATATTAAAAAACACACACACAAGAAAACAAACAACTGTACGGTTAATGAGTTTGCCAGAAATTCAGAGAACTAAGTGGTTTAAAGAATATCAAAACTGCACAAGTTTATCAGTATCGATATTTAAACACAGTCTTTGTAATTATATGACACACATTCATGTGTCATCATTTAATGTATCTATCCACATGTGCAACATTTACTGTAATACACATTTTTTAAATCCATTTCTCTTACAGTGATTGTAACCTGACAATGCATGTAAACACAGTTGGTTGTTTTTTTGTTGTTGTTTTTTTTTTTTTTGGGGGGGGGGGGGTTCATTTTTCTCTGCTTGTTCTTGTATAATGTATGAACTTACATGAAATTTCAAAAAGTAAGCAGCAAAAAAAAATTGAAACAAAACAAAACATGAAAATGCTAATGTCATGATGAAGGCCAATGGGAAGATAATTAGCAACATGATGTACATCCTGCACACTGGACCATATATTCCACATAACACATCTCTCTTACATCTCCAAGACACTCCAGGTATATCTCCACATTCCCCTCATGCCGTGTCATACTCAAACAATTACATTTACACACCCTAAAATGGAAAAAAAACAACAAAAAACAAACCCTGTGCGTTATGTTCCCATGTTCTATGCTTCAAATCACGCTCATCGTCGCATATCCTTCCAAAAAAAAAATCACATGCTGAACAACAACACGCAAACACACATTTTTCACACACACACACACACACAAAAAAAAACAAAACAAACCCAAACACACATAACAACTGCTGTACACGGGAGGGTGATGAAATCACACAACTTCTTTAACACTCTCTGCCTTTTTCTCACTTTCATATTTCTCTGCACCCACACAAACAAATATATATATAAAAAAACACCCCCAAAACACACATCACAACGCTGTACATGGGAGAGTGTGATCAAAATGAAAAAAAACTTCTTTAACACTCTCTGCCTTTTTCTCGCTCTCATTTTTCTCATGCATGTTCCCCCCCCCCCCACCCACCCCCCCCAAAAAAAAACCAACCCCCATACACACATCACAACGCCATACACAAGGGGGTGATAAAAAACACAAAACTTCTTTAACACTCCCCTCCTTTTTCTGTCGTATTTCTCATGCGTGTTCTCTCCCCCCCCCCACCCACACACCCCAAAAAAACACCCCCCCAAACACACATCACAACACTGTACACATGGGGTGTGATAAAAATCACATAACTTCTTCAACACTCCCTGCCTTTTTTCTCACTCTCACATTTCTCACACACACACACACACACACACACACACAACAAACCCAAACACACATCACAACACTGTACACATGGGCTGTGATAAAATCATACAACTTCTTTAACACTCCCGGCCTTTTTCTCACTCTCGTATTTCTCATACATGCTCTCCAGCGTCTTGTGCAAGGACTGGAAGGAGGGCCGTGAGGCGGGACGACGCTGCCAGCACTGTCTCATCAGCTCGTACACCGCCTGAGGAGTCCGCTCGGGCTGCTCCAGAACCTTGCCGCTCTTGACGAACTGCACCACCTCCTCATGGGTCAGCCCGTAGTAGGGCTGCAGGGCGAAGGCGAAGATCTCCCAGAGCACCACCCCGAAGGACCAGACGTCCGACTGCGTGGAGAACTTGTTGTAGAGGATGGCCTCCAGGGGCATCCAGCGGATGGGGATGGCGTCCTGCTCGCTGCCCCGGTAGTAGTCCACACTGTGCACGCTGCGGGCCAGGCCGAAGTCGGAGATCTTCACCACCAGGTCGTGTGTCACCAGGCAGTTGCGCGTGGCCAGGTCCCGGTGCACGTAGTCCCTCTCCGCCAGGTAGGCCATCCCCGCCGCCACCTGCCGCGCCATGAACAGCTGCTCCTGGGTGCTCAGTCTGGCAGGGGGGTGGGGGTCGTCATCCTCCTCACCCCCCTCCTCCCCACCTGCACCGTCTTTCTTGCTGTCTGGCTCCACCTGCACACGGAGCCCGTCCTCCAAATCCACCACGTGGTTCTGAGAGCACGACAACCGCAGGTTGTAATGCTCTGGGCTGCTCAGCCGCAGGAAGTCATTGAGGTCCCCTTTGCTCATGTACTCAAACAACAAACACATGGGTTTACCCATGGCGCACACTCCTAGCAAGCGAACGATGTTGGGATGATCAAAATCCGCCATCAGCGAGGCTTCGCGTTCGAAGTCCGACCGCAGGTCTTCCGAGGCGTCCTCCTTCAGCATCTTGACAGCGATGAGCATCGTCTCGTTGGGTTTGAGTCGCCCGAACGGGGTGGCGTTCCCTGGTATCCTAGCCTTGAACACTCGCCCAAAAGCTCCCTGCCCGATGTCCCGCAGAAACACGATGTCGTTCCGTGGGAACTCGTAGCCCTCCAGCTTGGGGTTCAGTTTGCTGGATGTTCTCAGCTGGTGGTAGGCTGCATTGTCCGGAAGCTGTGCAATGGCCACGTCCACGTCATCCTCCACAGTGGACTTGTATTCCAAGCTACCTCCGCCCCGACGACGGACGAGAACAATGCAGAGCGTGATGATGAAGGTGACGCCGATGATGCCGGCCGAGGAGACGATGGTGATGATGATGATGGCCACAAGAGAAAACCTGATCCCCTGGTCGCCGTCTGCCCCCATGTGTTGTGTGGCGTCCCCCACTGCAACACACACCACCATCTTGTCACACACATGCAGCACAAGGGTTCTTCTCTGTTTTCTTCTTTCTTTATTTCTTTATCATTGTGTTTGTGTTTCTATTTGAGTGAACTGAAATCCTAGCATAATCCTAGTAAGGAGCGATTTTTTTCGGTATGTTTTCTAATACTTTCCCAGTTTACTGCTTTGTAAATTGTTGTGGTGTATCAAAAGAAATTGAGAGAACTGGTTGCCTGGTCTTGATAAGTAGTGCCCCAATGGTCAGAGGCTAAGGAACTGAAGGAGGAGGAGGAGAATGTGGAGGAGGAGGAGGAGGAGGAGGTGAAGGAAGAGGAGGAGAAGAAGAAGGAGGAGGAGGAGGTGAAATAGGAGGCGGAGGAGGAGAAGAACAAGAACAACATCAACAACGACAACAGCATGGAATTATTAACCTTTGAAAACTGAATAAAAATGTTTGGAGAAAAAAAAAAGGGTATTTAAAACAGAAAGGAAAGTGAAGATTCTGGCACCAGGCCACACTGACCACACTGCGGAACGTCGCAGAACTCCCAGCGTTTCTCCAGCAGTGTGGTGTAGCACCACGGCCTCTCCTCTTCCGAGCCAGGGTTCCGACAGTAGTTCTCCGCCCCTAACAGTTCCGGAAACACCAAGGGGGAGCGATCGTGCTGCTGGGGCCAGTTGTCTGCCCATGCCTGACAGGCCAGGCCCGAGACCGTCACGTTGACCGTGCCGTTGTACCAGCGCCCTCTGTTGGTGTAGCACTCATCTGCGAAACATTTTTGTTTGTTTATAATAAAGTTTATTCTTTATCTATGTGGTTGTACCAGCGCCCTATGTTGGTGTAGCACTCATCTGCAAAACATTTTTGTTTGTTTATAATAAAGTTTATTCTTTATGTGGTTGTACCAGCGCCCTATTTTGGTGTAGCACTCATCTGCGAAATAGTTGTTTTTGTTTTTTTGGAATAACATTTATTCTTTATTTACTGTTTAATTTAAAATCGGCAGTATTCCACCAATGGTATATTTAACCCCTTTTTTTAATTTAATTTAACTGGTTGTTTGTAGTCAAGCTGTATCAGTGTATGCCAGAAGATATGCCCCCCACCTCCACCCCCCCACTTTAAAAAAAAAAATTTTTTTTAGGGTATTTTAACATTATTGTTTCATGTGTAACATGCTACAAAGTTTGTGTGTGTGTGTGTGTGTGTGTGTGTGTGTGTGTGTGTGTGCGCGTGCGTGTGTGCATGCGTGTACGTGCGTGTGTATGTGTGTGTGTGTGTGTGTGTGTGTGTGTGAACTGCTAAATGATAAAAAAAAAATCCATTCTGGTAAAAAGCAGTGAAGAATTTCCATCCAGTTGCTTGAGCACTGCAAACACACACACACACACACACACACACACACACACACACACACACACACACACACACTACCAACTTCCACTTCCCACATCAACTCAGAAAACAACACAAACAAAACAAAGAAACAACAAAGCAGAACACAAAAACCCCACGGTGAATATTCATGACCGAAACGGACAATGCCTTCGGACTCAAACAATAGTCACTTGAAACACATCATGTCAGTTGATTTCCCCCCTTTGTGTCATTCTTCGTGGGTGGGGGTGTAGTACATTCCACAAAATTCCACGCTGATTTGAGCAATGAGCCTTGATATCCAAGTGGAGTGATGGCCTAGAGGTAACGCGTCCACCTAGGAAGCGAGAGAATCTGTGCGTGCTGGTTCGAATCACGGGACAGCCCCCGAAATTTTCTCCCCCTCCACTAGACCTTGAGTGGTGGTCTGGATGCTAGTCATTCGGATGAGACGATAAACTGAGGTCCCGTGTGCAGCATGCACTTAGCGCACGTAAAAGAACCCACGGCAACAAAAGGGTTGTTCCTGGCAAAATTATGTAGAAAAATCCACTTCAATAGGAAAAAACAAATAAAACTGCACACAGGAAAAAAATACAAAAAAAATGGGTGGTGCTGTAGTATGGCGACGGGCTCTCCCTGGGGAGAGCAGCCGGAATTTCACACAGAGAAATCTGTTGTGATAAAAAGAAATACAAATACAAATTCTTAATCCAATGATAATAATGCTAATGATGCTCACACCTCCCATGTGAGAGTTCAACAACCTACTGGCCGACATTCTTCACTCTTTGAGCGCCCCAGAGAGGAAATCTCCATCCCTTTCCCATGTGCAAAAAAAAAAGTGCCCCAACATGGAAATTTCTGTCCCCTTTTTGGTATGCAAAAAAGAGCCCCAACACAAAAAAAAATCTGTCCCCTTCCAGTGCACAAAAAAGTGCCCCACATGGTAATTTCTACCCGCTGTCGGTGTGCAAAAAAAGTGCCCCGACACGGAAATTTCCGCACCCCCGTTACAGTGTGCAAAAAAGTGCCCCAGGATGGAAATTCCAGTCCCCCTCCAGTGTGCAAAAAAAGTGCACCAACACAGAAATTTCCACCCCCTTCCGGTGTGTAAAAAAGTACCCCAACCCGAAAATCCCCCCCCCCCCCCCCCCCCCCCCCCCAACCCCTCCAGTGTGCAAAAGAGTGCCCCAACACAGAAATTTCCACCCCCTTCCGGTGTGTAAAAAAGTACCCCAACCCGAAAATCCCCCCCCCAACCCCTCCAGTGTGCAAAAGAGTGCCCCAACACGGAAATTTGCGCCCCCTTCCAGTGTTCAAAAAAGTACCCCAACACGGAAATGTCCGCCCCCATCCAGTGTGCAAAAAAGTACCCCAACACGAAAATGTCCGCCCCCATCCAGTGTGCAAAAAAATGCCCCAACATGGGATTTTCCACCCACCCCCAGTGTGCAAAAAATGCCCCCAGGATGGGTATTTCCATCCCCTGCCTGGTATGCACAAAAAGTGCCCCAGAATGAAAATTTGCATCCTCTTCTGGTGTGCAAAAGAAGTCCCCGTCACAGGTATTTCCACCCGCGTCATTGATTGTAGTAACTTTCCAATAGCAAAATCATCAAATCCATATGAGTGGATAACGTGCTTATTTTCCTTTCAGGAATTACAGGTTATTATATGGTTTAGTTTAGTAGTTTGCATGCTAGATTTTTCTTTACTTTTCTTTTTTTTTCAACTTTTGCAAAATCATCAAATTCCAATGAAGTTGTCATAACTGGATATGGTGTTCATTTTCCTTTCAGAAAATAATAGTTATATGCAGTTTATTTTAGTAGGTTTCTTTCCCCCCCCCCCCCCCCCCCCCCCCCCCCAAAGTATTACCCTCTGTGACCTAAACATCCCTTGACAAATAGTTGTCACTCGACATGAAATAAACTTAGCACTGAAAGGGTTAAGATCACATTTGTTTTAGGGCGGAGGTCTTGAGACAGGAAACTGGTGGCATCCGATATTATGTAAAAGTTATACAGAGATATGATGCTTGGGTATGTAATAGACCAGGGGGAGGGGGGAGTCAGGGGGAGGGGGGAGAGTCAGGGTGATGGAGGAGTCAGGGTGAGAGGGAGTCATGGTGAGGGGGGAGTCATGGTGAGAGGGAGTCATGGTGAGGGGGGGAGTCATGGTGAGGGGGGAGTCATGGTGAGGGGGGAGTCAGGGTGAGAGGGAGTCAGGGTGAGAGGGAGTCAGGGTGAGAGGGAGTCAGGGGGAGGGGGGAGTCAGGGGGAGGGGGGAGAGTCAGGGGGAGGGGGGAGAGTCAGGGTGAGGGGGGAGTCAGGGTGAGAGGGAGTCAGGGTGAGGGGGAGTCAGGGTGAGAGGGGAGTCATGGTGAGGGGGGAGGGGGGGAGTCAGGGTGAGAGGGAGTCATGGTGAGGGGGGAGTCATGGTGAGGGGGGAGTCAGGGGGAGGGGGGGAGTCAGGGGGAGGGGGGAGTCAGGGGGAGGGGGAGTCAGGGTGAGGGGGGAGTCAGGGTGAGAGGGAGTCAGGGTGAGGGGGGGAGTCAGGGGGAGGGGGGAGTCAGGGTGAGGGAGGGTCAGGGTGATGGGGGAGTCAGGGGAAGGGGGGAGTCAGGGTGACGGGGGAGTCAGGGTGAGAGGGGAGTCAGGGTGAGAAGGGAGTCAGGGGGAGGTGGGGGCAGTCAGGGGGGGGGGGGGGGAGTCAGGGTGAGGGAAGAGTCAGGGTGAGAGGGGAGTCAGGGGGAGGGGGGAGTCAGGGTGAGGGGGAATCAGGGGGAGGGGGGAGTCAGGGGGAGGGGGGAGTCAGGGTGATGGGGGAGTCAGGGTGAGAGGGGAGTCAGGGTGAAAAGGGAGTCAGGGGGAGGTGGGGGCAGTCAGGGTGTTGGGGGAGTCAGGGGGAGGGGGGAGTCAGGGGGAGGGGGAGTCAGGGTGATGGGGGAGGCAGGGTGAGAGGGGAGTCAGGGGGAGAGGGGAGTCAGGGTGATGGGGGAGTCAGGGTGAGAGGGGAGTCAGGGTGAGAGGGGAGTCAGGGTGAGGGGAGAGTCAGGGTGAGAGGGGAGTCAGGGTGATGGGGGAGTCAGGGTGAGAAGGGAGTCAGGGTGAGAGGGGAGTCAGGGTGAGGGTGGGAGGGTGATGGGGGGAGTCAGGGTGAGGGGGGAGTCAGGGTGAGGGGGGAGTCAGGGTGAGAGGGGAGTCAGGGTGAGGGTGGGAGGGTGATGGGGGGGAGTCAGGGTGAGGGGGGAGTCAGGGTGAGAGGGGAGTCAGGGTGAGAGGGGAGAGTCAGGGTGAGGGGGGGAGTCAGGGTGATGGGGGAGTCAGGGTGAGAGGGGAGAGTCAGGGTGAGGGGGGGAGTCAGGGTGATGGGGGAGTCAGGGTGAGAGGGGAGTCAGGGTGATGGGGGAGTCAGGGTGAGGGTGGGAGGGTGATGGGGGGGGGGAGTCAGGGTGAGGGGGGAGTCAGGGTGAGGGGGGAGTCAGGGTGAGGGGGAGAGTCAGGGTGATGGGGGAGTCAGGGTGAGGGGGGAGTCAGGGGGAGAGGGGAGTCAGGGGAAGGGGGGGAGTCAGGGTGAGGGAGGAGGGTGAGTCAGGATGAGGGGGGAATCAGGGTGAGGGGGGGTGGAGTCAGGGTGAGGGGGAGTCAGGGGGAGGGTCAGGGGGAGGAGGGGGTGCAGGGTGGTAGTGGTAGGGAATAGAAGAGGTTAGAAACAGAAGAGCAGAGGGATACAGGGGAGCGAGTAAGACAAAGACACAGCCGAAAGGATAACAAAGGGGACCAACACAGGCAGGAACACTACCCACCACCCCACCACCACCACCATCCACTACCATTCTCCCTCCCGGCCCACACCCCACCATGCATGCACCATCCTCCACCACCACAAACACCACCACCATTCCCCCCCCCCACCCCAATGACCTTCTACCACTACCACCCATCACCAATGCAACACTTCCACCACCACCACCACCACCACGACAGCAACAACAAGAAATGAATAATAATAATAATAATAATAATAATAAAGCATAATCATAATGTAATGGTTATGACAATAAAAATGGTAATGATGACAACTACAACAATAAAAAAAATAATAATAACAACAACAACTATAATATCAACAACAACAACAACAACATCATCATCACAATCATCATCATCACAATACAAATCATAATAATAATGATAATAATAATAATGATAGTGACAACTCACCTGTCACCTCCTCCAGCACCAGGGCCTCATGCACGTCAGAGTGCGTGCAGACGGCGGTGCGCGTGGCGGGAGTACCCACACCACCACCACCACCACCACCACCACCAGAGGAGGAGGAGGCCGAGGAAGCGTCCCACAGGCTGGGCAGAGAGCTGCAGTCT